>NC_054586.1:1719194-1865508 GCF_017654505.1 Polyodon spathula
GATGATTGTGTCCTTGTTCGGTAAACCATCAAACAAAACCTCCGAACGACTGAGGAAAGCCTCTTTAATAAATTGCCCATCGGTCAATGGTTTTCCATGTTTAGCAATGTACTCAGCAGCTTTATAACTTCCCTCTGTAGCTTGATTTTTGCTGACGCTCAGATTCTTAATTACACTGCTTTGCCATTGCCCTCTTAATAGACTTGGCCTTGTCTGCTTCATCCTTGAAGTTTTTCTCATGCCTCGTTTCGAAATGTCGGCGTACACTTGATGTTGTGTAAACAACAATCTCAAAGCAGAAAGCACAGACAGCGGGTTCCTTTTGTAAAATAAATCCAAACTCGTTTGTCCAAGAGGGGTTGAATGAACATACATCCAACTTTGCTTTCTTAACAGATGACATGGTCCCTTACAGATAAAACAAAAACGACTGCATTGATAGCTAATCACATCTGGGAAAATATATCGTGGGAAAATGGGAAATGATGAGCACGTGAGGGTGAACTTGATGATGATACAGATGGGAAATGATGAGCGTGTGAGGTTGATCTTGATGATGATACAGATGGGAAATGATGAGCGCGTGAGGGTGAACTTGGTGATGATACAGATGGGAAATGATGAGCACGTGAGGGTGAACTTGATGATGATACAGATGGGAAATGATGAGCACGTGAGGGTGAACTTGATGATGATACAGATGGGAAATGATGAGCACGTGAGGGTGAACTTGGTGATGATACAGATGGGAAATGATGAGTGCGTGAGGGTGAACTTGATGATGATACAGATGGGAAATGATGAGCGCGTGAGGGTGAACTTGATGATGATACAGATGGGAAATGATGAGCGCGTGAGGGTGAACTTGATGATGATACAGATGGGAAATGATGAGCACTTGAGGTTGATCTTGATGATGATACAGATGGGAAATGATGAGCGCGTGAGGTAGAACTTGGTGATGATATAGATGGGAAATGATGAGCACATGAGGGTGAACTGGTAATGATACAGATGGGAAATGATGAGCGTGTGAGGGTGAACTTGATGATGATACAGATGCCCCTGCACCAATGCGTGCAGCCTATTGGCTAATTGTGATTGACAGCTTGGAGCTTGATCGTGCATCTATTCCCGCTGGAAAGTTGTTATTTTTATTTTTGCTCATTTTTCATTCCGCGTGCCAAGGATAACCATCCTGTGTGCCAAGGGTTGCCGACCCCTGCCCTATACCTTCAGTTATTTAACCTGTTGCTGAAATAAAATGAAGACCCCCCCCACCCCCATTTGTGCCTCTATTAAATACATTTTAGTTAATTTGTATTTGTAACGTCTACTTCAGTACACAATATGTAATGTATTGGCATGAACCAGGCTTCAACAAGAAGCAAACCAGAGCCCTGGTTTACTAATTTATGAATATATATATTTAACTGTTAATTATTTGGAAGCCATAGTAATGAATGAGGAGGTGTCCTGTTGAAATGTTTAGGTTTTAAACTAACTTCATTTGAAAACAAAAGCCAGTGCAATGTGTTCTATTTTATTTCTTGTTTTTACTGCCATGCTTGAAAAACAAACCAAGGTTGACCACCAAAACCAGGCCTGTCAACTCTCCCTTATTTTGAGTCTTTCTCCCTGATGGCTCCCAGGACAGATTTTCTCCTGTATTTTCAATTTACATTTTTGCAAAATCAATTATCTTTGCTAACATTTCAGGTTCTAAAATCACTGTTTCCTGCAGTGCAGTTCATGTCTGTATTTGTCATACTTCAAGACACATGGGAAGCTTGTGGCAGGCGTGCATACGGGTTACCATGTGACTCCTTGTTCATTGGGATGGTTCAGGCTTTTCCACTTGCAATGCATTCTGGTACATTCTACACCGCATGGGCACTATTCACAGCAGGACTACACTTCCCAGAATGCATTGGGGTGCAGGTTGAAAAGCCTAAACTATCCAACACTGTTCTAGTGTACATGAAGTCATATGGTAACCCTACTGGAGAAGGCCTGTCTCCATGTTCTTCCCCACGAAATCTCTCTATATATATGTACTAACCGGTTTTCACCTAAAAAATACACAGAGAATTGTGAGGGTCTGGAATCAACTCCCCAGTAATGTTGTTGAAGCCGACACCCTGGGATCCTTCAAGAAGCTGCTTGATGAGATTTTGGGATCAATAAGCTACTAACAACCAAACGAGCAAGATGGGCCGAATGGCCTCCTCTCGTTTGTAAACTTTCTTATGTTCTTATGTTCTTATGTTCTTAACTAGTATGGTGGTTAATGCAGCCTTAAGTGTTCAGTCGCACAACATGAAAACCTACCGTAAACCTGGTTCCCTGAAAGAGAAGATGGCCACCAAACATCGTTATGGGATACATTCCTGCCTATTGGTAGGTGTCACTGAGCTCCTATATCAAAGCTGCCGATAGACCCCTTCCCCCAGCGACCTGCTCGGTCCAGCCTCCCGAGGGTACTTAACCGTCACGCAGGGGAGGAACATTCTCTTTCGCGATGAAACCGTGATGTCAACTGAAGCGACCTTGCGGTTGGTGGCCATCTTCTCTTTCAGGGAAACAGGTTTACGATAGGTAAACTAGTGTTCCCTTTGAATTCGAAGATGGCCACCAAACATAGTGATGGGAAATGTGTACAAGATTCATTGCCAGGGAGAAAAGAACGGCAGCCTATGAGGGACGTTAAGTTCTGCCTGACCAAAGTCAGTGGCGTGAGCGCGCAACCTCGAGGACCCTACTGCCCACAGAGGGCAATGAGGGATTGTCACAAAGACAGCCGGAGTGGGTGACGTCAGACCAGAAACAGGAAATAAACAATAAGAGAGGTGGAGTTTGGTGGAGCTGAGCGAATGGCTTCGCTCAGCATTTAATGAGTGAACAGAACAGACAGAAAATAAACGGTTGTAACAAACAAAAAACACAGGACACGGCATATTCGCCAAAACAAAAAAGACAAACAAAACAGACTATCACTAAACAAAACAAGGTGAGCTTCTATTTAACGATTATTATTATTATCCTTATTATTATTATTACCTGCGTCTCCAATTCCGTTCTCCACTCACCGAACACACAACCCCGAGTGGGTGAAAACATGTTGCTTTTATGCAGCTGAACCGAGACTCGACTGCTAATCAATCATTCAATTGGAGTCTCGGTACAACTGCACGTGAATTAATAAAGTGCAGTTCCCCGTGCTCACATATTATTACTTTTTACTTGCACTTGAACTGCTGTGCAATCCTTCTGCCTAAATACAAATATAGATTTTAAACACTCGTGTTACACAGACCCGTTTAGATCCCGTGTACCAGTGACTATACACCAACATTAACACACAACATATAACAGAAAATACACACAGGGGCGAGCACTTTGCCACAGGGATCTACCACATTCAGGCGGTAGAACCTGGCAAAGGTATGTGGGGTAGCCCAGCTAGCCGCATCACAGATTTCAGCGATGGAGGCACCTCGGAAGAGGGCCCATGACGTAGCCACACCTCTCGTAGAATGTGCGGCTATCCACTCAGGTCAGGGTAAGCCAGCACCATCATACGCAGTCGAGACTGTGTCTGCAATCCAATGCGACAGCCGCTGCTTGGAGAGGGGCCGTCCCAGGGTCCGTGTTCCATGGCAGACGAAGAGCTGGTCAGACTGATGCAGCGCTTTTGTCCTATCCACATAACATCTCAATGCCCGAACTGGGCAGAAAAGGTTCAACTTTCTATCCTCTTCTGTCGCAAACAGTGGAGGATGAAAGGACTCCAATTCCATTGACTGATTCATGTGGAAGGCTGTAACCACTTTGGGGAGAAAAGCAGGGTTTGCACGCAGTGACACTCTGCTACTATCATCCCAAATATGCATACAGGAGCTCTGCACAGACAGCGCCTGCAACTCACTAACCTGCTTTGCAGAGGTGATAGCAAAGAGGAAGGCTGTCTTCATGGACAGGTGCTTCAACTCAATGGAGTATATAGGCTCAAATGGGGCCTGTGTGAGAGCCTCCAACACAATCTCAAGGCTCCATTCGGGGAGAGTGGCCCTCCTAGGAGGGCGCAATTGCTGAGCGCCTCCAAGATGATGATGCCTGAACTGTTTAAATTTAAAGAAGAGACTGAACTGGAGCCTGTCCACATTAAAGAGGAAGAGACTGAACTGGAGCCTGTCCACATTAAAGAGGAAGAGACTGAACTGGAGCCTGTCCACATTAAAGAAGAAGAGACTGAACTGGAGCCTGTCCACATTAAAGAGGAAGAGACTGAACTGGAGCCTGTCCACATTAAAGAGGAAGAGACTGAACTGGAGCCTGTCCACATTAAAGAGGAAGAGACTGAACTGGAGCCTGTCCACATTAAAGAGGAAGAGACTGAACTGGAGCCTGTCCACATTAAAGAGGAAGAGACTGAACTGGAGCCTGTCCACATTAAAGAGGAAGAGACTGAACTGGAGCCTGTCCACATTAAAGAGGAAGAGACTGAACTGGAGCCTGTCCACATTAAAGAGGAAGAGACTGAACTGGAGCCTGTCCACATTGAAGAGACTGAACTAGAGCCTGCCCACATTGAAGAGGAGTCTATTGACTTGTTTAAGGATTCAGAAAACATTTACCAGCCAAAGATATCACATCAATGTACTGAATGTGGGAAAAGCTTCAGTCGGTTAGGAAGCCTAAAAATACACCACAGAATTCACACTGGAGAGAAGCCTTATCACTGTACAGAATGTGGGGAGTGCTTCACTCAGTTAGGAAGCCTAAAAAATCACCAGCAATACAATTCATGTAATTATTTTAATGGGTAGATTGCTGTATTGTCAAATTATTTTGACAGCCCCACAATATTTGAGCTGTATATTATAAAACAAGGTTTTCAAGCAAACAATGTTCACTAATTTTTCATTCGTTAAAAATCTGCAAAACATACATGCTGCAAAATTCCCATTATTACTGCATTCCTAGTTTGTACAGATTATGAGTAATTGATAAAAACTATCTGCAGAATGAAGTTGCCTCAGACTGTTTGACAGTAACAGAGCTGGTGCCTTTGTGGAATCACCATTAGCTGTTTATTCCCTTTGGGTACAATATGGCTTGTTTGCTTGTATTGGGTATCAGTGTGCTATCCTTAGAGTGCCAACACAGTACATCCTGAGGCAAGCTTAGCTATTAGAAAGGATTCCATTGAAACTGTTTGAGCTCCTGTACATTTGAGTATCTCTGAGTACATTTGAGTATATAAAGGGTGTGTGAGAAATTTGTAGTTGTAATTGAATGCACTTTTTAAAATGAAATTTCAAATCTTAAACCAGGGCTACTCAACCCTGGTCCTTGAGTGCCTCTGTACCTCCTGGATTTTAAGAACATGAGAAAGTTTACAAACGAGAGGAGGCCATTTGGCCCATCTTGCTCGTTTGGTTGTTAGTAGCTTATTGATCCCAGAATCTCATCAAGCAGCTTCTTGAAGGATCCCAGGGTGTCAGCTTCAACAACATTACTGGGGAGTTGATTCCAGATCCTCACAAACTGGAGCTCTGGTTTACTGATTTATGAATATATATATAATTTTTTGGAAGCCACAGTAATGAAAGATGAGGTGTCCAGTTGAAATGTTTAGGTTTTAAACTAACTTCATTTGAAAACAAAAGCCAGTGCAATGTGTTCTATTTTATTTCTTGTTTTTACTGCCATGCTTGAAAAGCAAATCAAGGTTGACCACCAAAGCCAGGCCTGTCAACTCTCCCTTATTTTGAGTCTTTCTTCTTGACGGCTCCCAGGACAGATTTTCTCCTGTATCTTAAGAACATAAGAACATAAGAAAGTTTACAAACGAGAGGAGGCCATTCGGCCCATCTTGCTCGTTTGGTTGTTAGTAGCTTATTGATCCCAAAATCTCATCAAGCAGTTTCTTGAAGGATCCCAGGGTGTCAGCTTCAACAACATTACTGGGGAGTTGATTCCAGACCCTCACAATTTTCTGTGTAAAAAAGTGTCTCCTATTTTCTGTTCTGAATGCCCCTTTTTCTAAACTCCATTTGTGACCCCTGGTCCTTGTTTCTTTTTTCAGGCTGAAAAAGTCCCTTGGGTCGACACTGTCAATACCTTTTAGAATTTTGAATGCTTGAATTAGGTCGCCACGTAGTCTTCTTTGTTCAAGACTGAACAGATTCAATTCTTTTAGCCTGTCTGCATATGACATGCCTTTTAAGCCCGGAATAATTCTGGTCGCTCTTCTTTGCACTCTTTCTAGAGCAGCAATATCTTTTTTATAGCGAGGTGACCAGAACTGAACACAATATTCAAGATGAGGTCTTACTAGTGTGTTGTACAGTTTTAACATTACTTCCCTTGATTTAAATTCAACACTTTTCACAATGTATCCGAGCATCTTGTTAGCCTTTTTTATAGCTTCCCCACATTTCTAGATGAAGACATTTCTGAGTCAACAAAAACTCCTAGGTCTTTTTCATAGATTCCTTCTCCAATTTCAATATCTCCCATATGATATTTATAATGTACATTTTTATTTCCTGCGTGCAGTACCTTACACTTTTCTCTATTAAATGTCATTTGCCATGTGTCTGCCCAGTTCTGAATCTTGTCTAGATCATTTTGAATGACCTTTGCTGCTGCAACAGTGTTTGCCACTCCTCCTACTTTTGTGTCGTCTGCAAATTTAACAAGTTTGCTTACTATACCAGAATCTAAATCATTAATGTAGATTAGGAATAGCAGAGGACCTAATATTGATCCCTGTGGTACACCACTGGTTACCACACTCCATTCTGAGGTTTCTCCTCTAATCAGTACTTTCTGTTTTCTACATGTTAACCACTCCCTAATCCATGTACATGTGTTTCCTTGAATCCCAACTGCGTTCAGTTTGAGAATTAATCTTTTGTGCGGGACTTTGTCAAAAGCTTTCTGGAAATCTAAATAAACCATGTCATATGCTTTGCAATTATCCATTATCGATGTTGCATCCTCAAAAAAATCAAGCAAGTTAGTTAGGCACGATCTCCCTTTCCTAAAACCATGTTGACTGTCTCCCAGTACCCTGTTACCATATAGGTAATTTTCCATTTTGGATCTTATTATAGTTTCCATAAGTTTGCATATAATAGAAGTCAGGCTTACTGGTCTGTAGTTACCTGGTTCAGTTTTGTTTCCCTTTTTGTGGATCGGTATTACGTTTGCAATTTTCCAGTCTGTCGGTACCACCCCTGTGTCAAGAGACTGCTGCATGATCTTGGTTAGCGGTTTGTAAATTACTTCTTTCATTTCTTTGAGTACTACTGGGAGGATCTCGTCCGGCCCAGGGGATTTGTTTATTTTAAGAGCTCCTAGTCCCTTTAACACTTCTGCCTCAGTTATGCTAAAGTTATTTAAAACTGGATAGGAACTGGATGACATGTGGGGCATGTTGTCATAACATATTTGCTATTTTTTTTTCTTCCTCTACGATTTTGCCATTTGTATCTCTTAAACATTTAATCTCCTCTTTGAATGTTCTCTTGCTGTTGTAATATTGGAAAAACATTTTGGAATTGGTTTTAGCTCCCTTAGCAATGTTTATTTCTATTTCTCTCTTGGCCTTTCTAACTTCCTTTTTGACTTGCGTTTGCAGTTCTGTGTACTCTTTCTGCGTACTTTCTTTTTGGTCCTTTTTTAATGCTCTGTACAGTGCCTTTTTTCGCTGAATATTTTTTTTAATTGATCTATTAAACCATTTTGGCAATTTAGTTTTACATTTAGATTTGTCTACTTTAGGGATATAATTGTTTTGCGCCTCTAGTACTACATTTTTGAAGAACAACCATCCTTCTTCTGTTGGTGTTTTCTCTATTTTACTCCAATCTACTTCTGTTAGTCTCTGTTTCATACCTTCATAGTTTGCTTTTCTAAAAATGTAAACCTTAGCTTTAGTCTTTGCTTTTGGGGATTTAAAAAACACTTCAAATGAGACCATGTTGTGGTCTGAGTTTGCCAGTGGTTCTCTGACCTCTGTTTTCACAAATTCACAAATTGTGTTAGGAAGCAGTCATTTGTCATTTCCACCATTTCTATTTCATCCTTCGCGCTACCCACCGGGTTTTCCCATTTTATTTGGGGGAAGTTGAAATCCCCCATTAGTATGGCTTCTCCTTTGCTACACACATTTCTAATGTCATTGTATAACAGATTATTGTGCTCACCGTCTGAATCTGGCGGTCTATAGCATGCTCCTATTATTATGCCTTTTGAATTTTTGTCTGTTATTCGACCCATATTGATTCGGTTTTATTTTCTTTGTCCAGGTTTAACACCTGGGCTTCAAGACTGTTTCTTATGTATAGCGCTACCCCTCCTCCTCTTCTGTCCTGCCTGTCTTTCCTATACAGTGTATACCCACAAATATTATATTCGTCCCCATCACTCTCAGATAACCACGTTTCTGTAACACCTACCACACCATTGTTACCTGTTAGTGCAGTAGCTTCAAGTTCTAGAATTTTGTTTCTGATACTTCTAGCATTTAGATAAATACATTTAATGGTTGTCTTACCTGAGTTGTTGTTCTTGTTTTGATGCGGTCTCCCTTCTGTTTTTTTGTTGATTTCTCCCCCCTTCCTTTCTAGTTTAAATGCTTCCGAACCTGCTCGAGGATCTTTTCTCCGAGTAGACTAGTTCCCTTGTTATTTAAATGCAGTCCATCCCGTCTATACAGATAGTCCTCGTTGTAGAATGTGGTCCAATGATCAAGATAGGTGAAGCCTTCCCGTGTGCACCACGTCTTCAGCCATTCGTTTTGATTAATTATTTCCAGCTGTCCATATGGTCCTTTGCAAGGTGCGGGTAGTATACCAGAAAATACCACAGTTTTGGTTTTCTCTTTTAATTTCCTTCCTAGCTCTCTGAATTTGTTTTGCAGGGATTTTGGTCTGTCTCTTCCAATGTTGTTTGTACCGATGTGGACGACTACTACTGGGTCGTCTCCTTTTGTAAAATCAATTTTTTGCTAACATTTCAGGTTCTAAAATCACCATTTCCTGCCGTGCAGTTCCTGTGTGTATTTGTCATACTTCAGGACCCATGGGAAGCCTGTGGCAGGCTGCATTCAGGTTACCATGTGACTCCTTGTTCATTGGGATGGTTGTGGCTTTTCCACTTGCAATGCATTCTGGTACATTCTACACCGCTTGGGCACTATTCACAGCAGGACTACACTTCCCAGAATGCATTGGTGTGTGAGTTGAAGAGCCTAAACGATCCACACTGTTGTACATGAAGTCATATGGTAACCCTGCTGTGAAGGGGGTTTATATATATAAACAAGTAGCTTTGGAGTTAAGGTGAATGAAGGCAATATATTTTAAAAAAAATGGGTTGTAGGGAAATATGCAAATAAAGCAGTACAAGAGCCAGTCAAATCCTTTAGGCAACTTTCACGCGATTTGATTGGCTCTCTTGTAATGCTTTATTTGCATATTTCCCTATAACCTAGTATATATACCAACCAGTTTGTATTCTTCACCTTAGAAGAGCGGTTCTCAAACTAGAGGGCGCGCGACAGTGGCAAGGGAAGCGCGAGCTGGGTGTCCTTTTTTTGGACGTTGGTTGATTTGAAAAAAATAACAAATTATTATATTTTAAATGTATTATATTTAAAAATAATTAAAATAAAATAACGCAAAAAAGCTTTGTTTAACGTGCTAATGTTCCTTAGCAACTGTGAAACTGCACACGTACATTGCGTGTTTCCCCCTTCCCACCCCCAAATTAACTTTAAAAACTTTATCAGCAGCGCGCTTACAGTGAGAAACAGCTTTAATGACAAATTGATCGTTTTGTGACAAAGGGAGAAAAAAGTACAAGGCAAGCCGGAGTGAGGGCTGCAGCGGTGGTTCCAGCAAAACGCAGAAGCCTAAAATATAACGAAGCATATTTAAAAGTGGGCTTTACATGGAGCGGGTTCAGCGGTGCTCCGAGCCTCAACGCGTCATGCGGCAAAAGAATAGCAAACCACAGCATGCTGTCCTGGACGCTACGCCGGCATCTCGAAACAATACACCCTACCTTGGGGTCTAAACCCGTGAAGTATTTTCAGAGGAAGCTCAATTCTTTATTGCATTTATATAGCGCTTTTTATAGAAAGTATCACAAAGCACTGTATAGTACATATCAGAAAAAAAGAACAAACCACAATGCATTTGTATAGCATGGCACACATCCAGCTGCCACAGTCAGACCGTTTAAATAGCAGTGTACACATAATCATACAAAAGCAATTTTAAAGTTACATTAAAACCCACTGAAATAAGAAAGTTAACAGGAGGAAAAAAAAAACGTATTTTAGCTGCTTACATTTGTACTCTTTTTGAATTAATACTGCTCTATATTGAACAAATCCCTTCTACTTCTTCATATTCTTTTTTTTTTTTTTGAAATATATAGGATTTTCAGTTTGTTATATTGTTTTAGTAAACTGGGGAGGCGCAGTTATTTTTATTTTATTTTTAAAATAACAGTTTGACAGTTTGAGAACCACTGCCTTAGAAGATGTAAAACAAACAAAAAAAAAAAAAAATACTACAGCTTCCCAGCGACAGCGAGTGGGAGAAGTACAGCGTGGAAAAGTACAGAGCAGTTTCGAAGCAGTTGGAAAGCAGGTTGACGGCTGCAGAAGAAACTAAACTTCAAAAAAAAAAAAAACCCTCAACATGGTCTTCAAGCCAGTAATCTGTGACACCTGCTTGATGTGGGAAATCCGAGAAAACCCAGCGGAGCTAAACCAAGTGTGCGTAAAGTGCCGCGCGATCCAGGATTTGCATAAACTAGTAAGCATGCTAGAAATGGAGCTGGAAGAAGTGAACAGCAACTTCTTGAACACCCACAATTCATTCTGCATCACCCCTAACAGACTGAAAGCCACCAGGGAGATAGAAGGTCAGAACAGCTGGGTTCAGGTAGGCAGAAGCAGGGAAAAAAAGAAACTTCGTCAAACACAACCACCAGAAATCAAACAACAGTGTCACTTCAGAATTGTGATGAGCAGAACCAACAACAAGAGAATGCTTGAGTGAGTGACCTCATGATTGTTGGGGACTCCATATTGAGAAACACAGCAAGTTCAATTCGCAGTTTGGACCCCCTTACTACAACAGTTCTGGTCAAGCACATCACTGAAAACGTGGACAGGCTCCTAGAACGAACAGGAGACGACCCGGTAGTAGTCGTCCACATCGGCATTGCAGACCAAAATCCCTGCAAAACAAATTCAGAGAGCTAGGAAGGAAATTAAAAGAGAAAACCAAAACTGTGGTATTTTCTGGTATACTACCGGCACCTTGCAAAGGACCATATGGACAGCTGGAAATAATAAATCAAAACCAATGGTTGAAGACGTGGTGCACACGGGAAGGCTTCACCTATCTTGATCATTGGACCACTTTCTACAACAGGACTATCTGTATAGACGGGATGGACTGCATTTAAATAACAAGGGAACTAGTCTACTTGGAGAAAAGATCCTCGAGCAGGTTCGGAAGCATTTAAACTAGAAAGGAAGGGGGGAGAAATCAACAAAAAAACAGAAGGGAGACCGCATCAAAACAAGAACAACAACTCAGGTAAGACAACACTTAAATGCTAAATGCTAGAAGTATCACGCTTGAAGCTATATGTGTGATAGGTGTTACAGAAACGTGGTTATCTGAGAGTGATGGGGACGAATATAATATTTGTGGGTATACACTGTATAGGAAAGACAGGCAGGACAGAAGAGGAGGAGGGGTAGCGCTATACATAAGAAACAGTCTTGAAGCCCAGGTGTTAAACCTGGACAAAGAAAATAAAACCGAATCAATATGGGTCAGAATAACAGACAAAAATTCAAAAGGCATAATAATAGGAGCATGCTATAGACCGCCAGATTCAGACGGTGAGCACAATAATCTGTTATACAATGACATTAGAAATGTGTGTAGCAAAGGAGAAGCCATACTAATGGGGGATTTCAACTTCCCCCAAATAAAATGGGAAAACCCGGTGGGTAGCACGAAGGATGAAATCGAAATGGTGGAAATGACAAATGACTGCTTCCTAACACAATTTGTGAAGGCACCCACTAGAGGGGAGGCATGCCTTGATTTAGTCTTTTCAAATAACGAAGATAGACTAAAACAGAGGTCAGAGAACCACTGGCAAACTCAGTGGTCTCATTTGAAGTGTTTTTTAAATCCCCAAAAGTATTAAGGTTTACAATTTTAGAAAAGGAACTATGAAGGTATGAAACAGAGACTAACAGAAGTAGATTGGAGTAAAATAGAGAAAACACCCACAGAAGAAGGATGGTTGTTCTTCAAAAATGTAGTACTAGAGGCGCAAAACAATTATATCCCTAAAGTAGACAAATCTAAATGTAAAACTAAATTGCCAAAATGGTTTAATAGATCAATTAAAAAAAATATTCAGCGAAAAAAGGCACTTTACAGAGCATTAAAAAAGGACCAAAAAGAAAGTACGCAGAAAGAGTACACAAACGCAAGTCAAAAAGGAAGTTAGAAAGGCCAAGAGAGAAATAGAAATGAACATTGCTAAGGGAGCTAAAACCAATTTCACCAATATTACAACAGCAAGAGAACATTCAAAGAGGAGATTAAATGTTTAAGAGATACAAATGGCAAAATCGTAGAGGAAGAAAAAAAAATAGCAAATATGTTAAATGATTACTTTTCACAAGTTTTTACAAAGGAAGATACTGACAACATGCCCCACATGTCATCCAGTTCCTATCCAGTTTTAAATAACTTTAGCATAACTGAGGCAGAAGTGTTAAAGGGACTAGGAGCTCTTAAAATAAACAAATCCCCTGGGCCGGATGAGATCCTCCCAGTAGTACTCAAAGAAATGAAAGAAGTAATTTACAAACCACAACCAAGATCATGCAGCAGTCTCTTGACACAGGGGTGGTACCGACAGACTGGAAAATTGCAAACGTAATACCGATCCACAAAAAGGGAAACAAAACTGAACCAGGTAACTACAGACCAGTAAGCCTGACTTCTATTATATGTAAACTTATGGAAACTATAATAAGATCCAAAATGGAAAATTACCTATATGGTAACAGGGTACTGGGAGACAGTCAACATGGTTTTAGGAAAGGGAGATCGTGTCTAACTAACTTGCTTGATTTTTTTGAGGATGCAACATCGATAATGGATAATTGCAAAGCATATGACATGGTTTATTTAGATTTCCAGAAAGCTTTTGACAAAGTCCCGCACAAAAGATTAATTCTCAAACTGAACGCAGTTGGGATTCAAGGAAACACATGTACATGGATTAGGGAGTGGTTAACATGTAGAAAACAGAAAGTACTGATTAGAGGAAAAACCTCAAATGGAGTGTGGTAACCAGCGGTGTACCACAGGGATCAGTATTAGGTCCTCTGCTATTCCTAATCTACATTAATGATTTAGATTCTGGTATAGTAAGCAAACTTGTTAAATTTGCAGACGACACAAAAGTAGGAGGAGTGGCAAACACTGTTGCAGCAGCAAAGGTCATTCAAAATGATCTAGACAAGATTCAGAACTGGGCAGACACATGGCAAATGACATTTAATAGAGAAAAGTGTAAGGTACTGCACGCAGGAAATAAAAATGTACATTATAAATATCATATGGGAGATATTGAAATTGGAGAAGGAATCTATGAAAAAGACCTAGGAGTTTTTGTTGACTCAGAAATGTCTTCATCTAGGCAATGTGGGGAAGCTATAAAAAAGGCTTTTACATTGTGAAAAGTGTTGAATTTATATTGTAATTTAAAACTGTAAACTGGTAAGGCGCAGTTATTTTTATTTGGTCATTTTTAAAATAACAAAGTTGCAAAGAAGAGCGACCAGAATTATTCCGGGCTTAAAAGGCAGTCATATGAGACAGGCAAAAGAATTAGAAGATGTTCAGTCTTGAACAAAGAAGACTACAGTGGCGACCTAATTCAAGCATTCAAAATTCTAAAAGGTATTGACAGTGTCGAAAAGGGACTTTTTCAGCCTGAAAAAAGAAACAAGGACCAGTAAAGGGGCCTTCAGTGTTCAGACGCATAACGGTGATACTGCAAACATGAAAAACTACAACTCCCAGAACCCATTGCCCGTTTCTGTAGTCCTGTGTGTAGTGGCAGCCCTGCTAGCCTCTGAGTTGTGATTTCACAGGCATGTTCTGCTGATTAGATTCCTTCTTGCTTTGCCATGATGCTTTCAGTGAGCAGGTTTAGGAGTGAAACTATCAACACTCCCTACACCCTGTTCTAACATCACAGAAACTGTATAGATTTATACGGGACTACTATCTTTGTTTTTTGTTATGTATGCAAGTTCTCGTCATGTTTGTTTTCACTGCGGTTTATATAGTATTTTACTGAAGTGTTCCTTGGTCTGAGCCCCAAGCGGGGTATTACCTTATTTTTTTAGTTTTAACACCGTGTGTACAAAGTTATTTTACTCGAGGAACTGGTTAAACAGACCGGTACTTAAAAACACGTAGGCACTGGTTTCCACCGATGGGGGGGGGAAGCTTTAGATCTGCGCACCAGTCGGAACCGGAAGGTCAATTGTTTGAGCTGCTTGGAGGAAAAGAAACGAGAAAACAGAAGGAATAGAAGATAGAGAGAGAGAGAGAGAGAGAGAGAGAGAGTGAGTTATAGTAATTGAATTCCCTGCACCCTCTGGGAACCCCGTGTGCGGTGCGGGGGGGTGTCATGTGTTTATATTATATAGAGGAGGGTGAGTTTGATGCGGGACTCGAGCAGACTCGCACTCATTCATTATTATTAAACCTGCTCGCAGACTCTCCGGCGCTCTGAGCGCTCTTTGAAACACACTGAGATCGGATCGGGTTTATATTCATGTCTTGTTAATCAGAGGTGAGGATCGGCGGCTCGTCTGTAGCGCTGCAGGAGATTTTAATTGCAGTCTGTAGCGCTGTGTGCAGCGCGTCCCGTTTGTAACGCGGTACAGGAACTGCATTCCGCTACACTGTCAGGTGTCCTGTACTGTACGAGCAGCGGCGTGGCTCATAATAATAACAGCACAGTGACCAAAACGCGTTAGAAGTACAGAAATACAGATTCGTAAATAATAATAATAATAATAATAATAATAATAATATAGATCAACTTACGAGAATGTTAAGCATGTGGTATAAGACATGCACTTATCTAACCAGCACTGACATTTCTAAGTGACCCGTGTTATATATATATATATATATATATATATATATATATATATATATATATATATGTGTGTGTGTGTGTGTGTGTGTGTGTGTATACAGAGGTGTGCAAGGAAAAAAAAAAAAAAAAGTTGTGCAAGGGACAAAATGCTCAAAAAACTTTTTCTTAAAAATCACAAAAAAGCACAAAACAGACCAAAAAAAAATACAGCTTGTAGGATTTTGGTTTTAATTAACAGTGGACACAGTCGCTCAATCAGTGATTAACAGGGCAGATCTAGCCTTGGAGCTTTTCCCCCTCTCTTTCTCTGCAGGCTGAGTCCAGCTCCTGATGTGCAGGTGTTACAGGGTGCTGCATCACAGATATGAAATCATTGCCACTGTTCCTGCTGCTTTGAGGAATTCTGATTGTTCTTGATGTTCTTTCGGTTTTGTAACTGCTGAACCCCAGATTTGAAGGACTTGTGTGTAACCTGTCAAGTTTCTCGATTTTGTTTTTTTACTGTTTCTACCAAAGCGCAGAATTATTTCCGTTAGTCTGCATCGAAATTTTGCGATTTGTTTTACTTCTATTATGTTCTTAGTTTTTTAAACAGTGTACGCCAGCTGTTTTCCATCATCTAACATCTTGCCCCATGGTGGCTAACTGGAACACTGCCAACCGATTTACAGTCTGTATTTTAAAATAATAATAAAATATTGTATAGATAACGTCATATGTTTGAAAGTTTCACAAATCGATGGATTGTTCATGTCCAATAAATAACTAATATCTGTTCAAATCTATTTAAACAACCTGTATATTTTGTAAAAGTGTTTAAATACAATATATTTTTTTTTAAATATGGTAAATGGCAAACCAGGTTGGCAACACTAAAATTGAAAGAAAAACAATAATTACGTTTTGTGGCAGGGAAAGCTTGTCTTGAAGTGCTTCTAAACTGTAAACTTCACGTTTTTTTTAAACATCCCAACAAGTGCACGCTTGACCATGAAGTAGTTTTTTTTCAGTTTCTTCTAACCCTCTATTACCTTGCAGACTATGGTGTTATTTTTGTTTGTAACTTTAGTAGATGACTGCATTTAAATGTCAGGTTAATTTATTAACAAAGAAGTATCACGTATTTGCTATTTTACAATTAATAGCTTAAGTTTAAAGATTAGTCAGTGCATTGCCGGAGGCTCTAAGTGCAGGCATCTCTGGGTTTCTTTGTACCTGATAGAAGATCATTTATATCATTGATTGTATTTATTAATATTAATTGTATTTTCTTTGAAATGAGTAGATATAAGTCACAAAAAAAACTATATAACTATTGTCAATGTGAAAAAACAAGTTAGAAAAACCCAACAGCCGTTTAAAGTAGTGATATCAAACACAAACGCCCGAGTCAGGAGAAGCAACTGGGACAACCTTGTCAAGCATCAAGCAAACAGGCACAATTGGAAAGTTGCTGGGGCCCAACATTCACACAATTGGAAAGGTGCTGGGGCCCAACATTCACACAATTGGAAAGGTGCTGGGGCCCAACATTCACACAATTGGAAAGGTGCTGGGGCCCAACATTAACACCATTGTTGCTTCTAACTTGGTTTATTTTCTTGATCTAGGTATACAAATGTAATTTTTTGGCTTGCTATTTATTAATTTGTTTATACATATAAACATGTATTCATTTCTACATGTATTTATTTAAAAATATTTAGTTCTAAATGTATTTATTCCCCTATGCATTTATTTAAATCATTTATTCATGATTTAACTAATAAATTATTCCTTTATTTATTTTTAATTAAAACAAGGAACTACTATTTGTCAGAGATTTAGACAAGGAAGCTACATGCCACTCTTGTGTACAGTTCCATTCTATGGTATCTGCCAAACAAACAGGAAACTAAATCTTTTCAAACGGGAAATGGAAAATTTCTAGAATTGAGCAGAACCTTCAGGTTTTTAGCAAAAGCTGGTCAGGCATGGATGTAAGCTTAAAAAATTGATGCATTTCAACAACAGCGCAGTGGCGCAGCGGGCTAATGCCGTGCTCTTCATGGACCTCATGTTGCAAGTTCAAACAGCGGTAATTTTTTGTGCGATATGTGCCGTTTTAAAACATAAATAAATTGGTTTAATATAAATGGTGTGGAGAGCAAACTGCTTGCGTTCCCCAGTTTATTCTGATGTTGACCAACATGTGGAATCACATGATTGGTAGATGTCCAGTTATTTAGCTTTTCTGTTTGAAAAATAACTCATTGTGTATAAGAGGTATTTACTTTTTTTCCACATTTGATGTAAGAAAGTTTCAAACTTTTGATACAATTGGTAATTCTGTATGATTTAGTTTTGCTACTGCAACATTGTGAAAACAGCAAAACTTGGTACTGTATAGAGAGTCTCGACAGTTTCCGACAAGTTTTTCTAACTACCGTGTGTTTATATATAAACAGGATTTTCCCATTGCAAATGCTCTGTCTAAAGGAACAGGGAGTTTGCTTAAAAGAAAACCTTTTTGACCCCGAACGTGATTCATTGCTCACCGATACAAAACTGATCATCATCAAACTCGAATTCAAATGGTTTATTCAGTCTTTTCAAAACTAAGTGTGACAGTTGCAAGAGTAATCTCGAGCTGCTGCTGCCGCCGCTGCATTGTTTAACGTGTGCAGGGCAGTGCTGTGTTAATAACCATTGTATTAAAATTCATTCCTCTGTACATAACTTCTGTTAGAGACGCTATTTTTATTTAGTTTATTAATATTGGTTTGTCAGTTGGTTTATTAATGTTGGTTTGTCAGTTAGTTAACTATTCTAGTTTATTAACATACGCTTGGCTATTGCTTTTCTCTTGCTTATTCTGTTCACTTCATATGTTGATGCACGTGCTTCATGACATGAGTAATAAATGCATTTGTATTTGTTGATCATGTCGTGATTGGCTTTGGCATGTTGTGTGTGGTGGTTCTTAGAGAACATAATGTATACACAAGGGTGCTGAATTTTTTTTAAAGAAACTTTTTGACCAAGGGACGAAAGGCTAGACAAATCTACTTGTCCTTCTTAAACTACTTGCCCCCCTCCCCGTCACACAAAACGCACACAAACAAATAGAATATAACTTGTAGGATTTAGCTTTTATTTAACAGTGAACACAATCAACCAATCAGTGATTAAAAGTCTTTAGAGTCCCTGCTGTTTTTTTTACTGTTGGATTTGTGACTACACCTCTTTAACTATAAAGGTTACAGGTGCATGTCATACATGAAATGAATGTGCACACACCAGGCTTTCATAAACACAGTGAATAGTGTGAGACTCACCTGTTCAATACAGAGGACAGTAAACGCAGAAAATGAGACGCTTTCTAGAAAAAACAAAACATTATTGTTTATACGATTTCTTATAGCATGGCCAGCTCGTATCTGACAAGGCACAATGAAACGTCAACATTTAGGGAACAGGGACAATGTTTTTAACACAGTGGATAATAAATAAAGGAATTATGGCCATACATACAAAAGGGACCAAAAACAGCCAAAAAATGGATTAATTGAAAATGTGCAAAAGAAAAAAAAGACATAAAAAGCTGCATTCAAGTTATTCATCCCAGGGACTATGTGGCACAAGATGGCGCTATTCACTGTGGCATGTCCCTAAACAGCTCTGCTTTTGAGCATCTGATCCGCAAACACAAAAACAAGAGCCTGAGTAAAAAGAGTTAAAGGGCCAGGGTCTCCGGCAGGATGTTTAACGTTGGACGGACCGACCCTATAGAGTTAATAGCCGTTTTTGTTTCATGAAATGAAAGATAAAAAGTAAAAGTAATTCCATCTAAACACACTTGGCAAAATGTAGCCCTTCTAATGTATGTTCATGGCAAAACCAAAATAATAAAGATTGAAACTACATCAGCCCTCATGCACCAAGAGAGTCCCAAAGAAAGATGTCTCTTCTGGCCCCACACATGCTTGGGACCACCAGAAGTAAGCCAACATTCAGTAGCTCTGCTTTGGTCGTGCTCCTCAAATTCAGAGCCTCAATATTCAGTAGCTCTGCTGGGGTCCTGCTCCTCAAATTCAGAGTCAATATTCAATAGGTCTGCTTGCTCCTCAAATTCAGAGCCTCAATATTCAATAGCTCTGCTGGGGTCCTGCTCCTCAAATTCAGAGCCTCAATATTCAGTAGCTCTGCTGGGGTCCTGCTCCTCAAATTCAGAGCCTCAATATTCAATAGCTCTGCTGGGGTCCTGCTCCTCAAATTCAGAGCCTCAATATTCAGTAGCACTGCTGGGGTCCTGCTCCTCAAATTCAGAGCCTCAATATTCAGTAGCTCTGCCTGGGTCCTACTCCTCAAATTCAGAGCCTCAATATTCAGTAGCACTGCCGGGGTCGTACTCCTCAAATTCAGAGCCTCAATATTCAGTAGCTCTGCTGGGGTCGTACTCCTCAAATTCAGAGCCTCAATATTCAGTAGCACTGCTGGGGTCCTACTCCTCAAATTCAGAGCCTCAATATTCAGTAGCACTGCCGGGGTCGTACTCCTCAAATTCAGAGCCTCAATATTCAGTAGCTCTGCTGGGGTCGTACTCCTCAAATTCAGAGCCTCAATATTCAGTAGCACTGCTGGGGTCGTACTCCTCAAATTCAGAGCCTCAATATTCAGTAGCTCTGCTGGGGTCGTACTCCTCAAATTCAGAGCCTCAATATTCAGTAGCACTGCTGGGGTCCTACTCCTCAAATTCAGGCCTCTCACTCTCAAGAGCATCAAATCTTGTAAAACGACGACACCGTTGTTTGCATCTGTAAATTTAAATCTATAGTGTTTATCATAATATCTGCGGGAAATGTGTTATTTTTCAGAATTGCACAAATGTGCTCCAATTACTTAGACGCAGAGTGTTTTAAAATGTTAGTAAAATGACAATACGTAAACATGCAGCTTATTTCAGTGTGAAATCGATAAATCGGAAGTGAACATTAATAATAATAATATTATAGTGGCGCATTAGCTTTATGTTAAACCTCTAACTGCACTGTAATAACTTTGGCGGGGTTTGTTGGAATTGCCCACAATGGTGAATGTTCCACTGAAGTCACCGCGTACGGTTAACGAGGTCTGGATGCCTGTTTTTTCGTAAAGATTCCCTTTTCCCCCTTTACCTAACATGTGTTTTTGCTCTCATGTACAGGCTACACCGAATTGAATTTATGCTCCAAACTGAGTGAGATACACGCGGTCTGTGCTGAGGATGGGCCTTTTGAGGGTTTGGTGAAAATATATGAAACATTTCCTGAGTTATAGTAATAAAAATGATAACAGTCCAGCATTTCTTATCTAAAATTGTCATAGATTAAAAAAACAATGTATATACAATCAACCTTGTTTTACTATTTTGCTAGAATTACTGAGTTTGCACTCTTTGTATTAACATGTCTAATAAAATGTGGTCAAATGCAGCAGTCATGTATGGAACACCAACACTACAAGTGCTGTAGTTTATAATAAAAATAAAAACCGTCTTCTCAAAAAGCAAAGCAATTCATTGCAAAAAACGATGTTAGTGCAGCAGTTAGGGTTGAACTGATCGCCACAAAAGCAAAAGAATGTGGCATTAGTGTTTTTAACCCTAACTCTCCATTCCCACCCTACACAAGCAGTCAAAGGAACCAGACAACATAAGCAACTTCGGACTGCCATCATCAGGTAAGAGGTAGAACATCCAGCTCTTTTCAGATGACACAAGACACATCCATCACCCACTGGTGCTGTAGCAATGGATATACTAGGGATGGGAAGTTTAAATGTATAAACTCTAAAAAGGTGGTTAAACGTTGAATAATATGCTAGCTGTATAACCGGTCACGTGACAGATTTCACCAAACGCATATTTTTTTTTATGTATTCATTTTAGTAATTTATCATATACAGCAGTCCATCGCGTATCCAACTGCTGTGGTAAGGGTGGAAATTATGACAGGGAAGAGGTTTGGCAATTGCCTAAAAGTCGTTTTTCGAATTGGTGCAATAGAAAGATTGACACTGGGGCTGGTTTTAT
Source organism: Polyodon spathula (assembly GCF_017654505.1). Taxonomy (NCBI): domain Eukaryota; kingdom Metazoa; phylum Chordata; class Actinopteri; order Acipenseriformes; family Polyodontidae; genus Polyodon; species Polyodon spathula. Next base: position 1,740,496 of record NC_054586.1, read on the forward strand.
TCTCAACACGTCTGTTCACGTTGTAGTGGGCATGGTATGGTTCAGTCCACATGGGGTAAGAAAAGTGTTTTTTCTGCTGTATTTTAAATAGAATTGCATCTCTAAACAAAGGAACGAGGCAAAAGCACATTTGAAGTTATTTTGAGGAACTGGACAAGAGAACTGTGGTATGTAAATAATTATGCCAAACAAAATTGCCCTACCACAAAAACACAAGTTCAATGCTTCACCATTTGAAATGAAAGCATTCAGAATTACTGTGGATGGAGTTACTGAATGCAGTAAAAAGCAAACATCCATAATAAACAGAACGCGCTAGATGGTGACTGTGATGACGTGTAATACGATTTAAAAAAGATCATTTTTTTTCAATATTCAGAGAACGCAAATGTAAATTAGTTATGTATAGGCTTTAATTTACAGGGTTTGCTGGGCAGTGATAGTGGAGCTCTGGGGTTTGCTGTGCAGTGAAAGCTGTGCTCTGGGGTTTGTGCTGGGCAGTGATAGCTGTGCTCTGGGGTTTGTGCTGTGCAGTGATAGCTGTGCTCCGGGGTTTGCTGTGCAGTGATAGCTGTGCTCTTGGGTTTGCTGTGCAGTGATAGCTGTGCTCTTGGGCTTGTTGTGCAGTGATAGCTGAGCTCTGGGGTTTGTTGTGCAGTGATAGCTGTGCTCTGGGGTTTGTGCTGTGCAGTGATAGCTGTGCTCTGGGGTTTGTGCTGTGCAGTGATAGCTGTGCTCTGGGGTTTGTGCTGTGCAGTGATAGCGGTGCTCTGGGGTTTGTGCTGTGCAGTCATAGTTGTGCTCTGGGGTTTGTGCTGTGCTCAGGGGTTTGTGCTGTGCAGTGATAGCAGTGCTCTGGGGTTTGTGCTGTGCAGTGATAGCTGTTCTATGGTTTGTATTGTGCAGTGAAAGCTGTGCTCTGGGGTTTGTGCTGTGCAGTGATAGCGGTGCTCTGGGGTTTCTGCTGTGAAGTGATAGCGGTGCTCTGGGGTTTGTGCTGTGCAGTGATAGCTGTGATCTGGGTTGTGCTGTGCAGTGATAGGTGTGCTCTGTGGTTTGTGCTGTGCAGTGATAGCTGTGCTCTGGGGTTTGCTGTGCAGTGATAGCAGTGCTCTGTGGTTTGTGCTGAGCAGTGATAGTTGTGCTCTGGGGATGTGCTGTGCAGTGATAGCTGTGCTTTGGGGTTTGTGCTGTGCAGTGATAGCTGTGCTCTGGGGTTTGTGCTGTGCAGTGATAGCTGTGCTCTGGGGTTTGTGCTGTGCAGTGATAGCTGTGCTCTGGAGTTTGTGGTGTGCAGTGATAGCTGTGCTCTGGGGTTTGCTGTGCAGTGATAGCTGTGCTCTGGGGTTTGCTGTGCAGTTATAGCTGTGCTCTGGGGTTTGCTGTGCAGTGATAGCTGTGCTCTGGGGTTTGTTGTGCAGTGATAGCTGTTCTATGGTTTGTATTGTGCAGTGAAAGCTGTGCTCTGGGGTTTGTGCTGTGCAGTGATAGCTGTGCTCTGGGGTTTGCTGTGCAGTGATAGCTGTGCTCTGGGGTTTGTGCTGTGCAGTGATAGCTGTGCTCTGGGGTTTGTGCTGTGCAGTGATAGCTGTGCTCTGGGGTTTGTGCTGTGCAGTGATAGCTGTGCTCTGGGGTTTGCTGTGCAGTGATAGCAGTGCTCTGTGGTTTGTGCTGGGCAGTGATAGCTGTGCTTTGGGGTTTGTGCTGTGCAGTGATAGCTGTGCTCTGGGGTTGTGCTGGGCAGTGATAGCTGTTCTATGGTTTGTATTGTGCAGTGAAAGCTGTGCTCTGGGGTTTGTGCTGTGCTGTGATAGCTGTGCTCAGGAGTTTGTGTGCAGTGTGCAGTGATAGCTGTGCTCTGGGGTTTGCTGTGCAGTGATAGCTGTGCTCTGGGGTTTGCTGTGCAGTTATAGCTGTGCTCTGGGGTTTGCTGTGCAGTGATAGTGGAGCTCTGGGGTTTGTTGTGCAGTGATAGCTGTGCTCTGGGGTTTGTGCTGTGCAGTGATAGCGGTGCTCTGGGGTTTGTGCTGTGCAGTGATAGCGGTGCTCTGAGGTTTGTGCTGTGCAGTGATAGCTGTGCTCTGGAGTTTGTGCTGTGCTAGCTGAGCTTTGGTGCTGTGCAGTGATAGCAGTGCTCTGGGGTTTGTGCTGTGCAGTGATAGCTGTGCTCTGGGGTTTGTGCTGTGCAGTGATAGCTGTGCTCTGGGGTTTGTGCTGTGCAGTGATAGCTGTGCTCTGGGGTTTGCTGATGCTGTGCTCTGGGGTTTGGGTTTGTGCTGTGCAGTGATAGCTGTGCTCTGGGGTTTGTGCTGTGCAGTGATAGCTGTGCTCTGGGGTTTGTGCTGTGCAGTGATAGCTGTGCTCTGGGGTTTGTGCTGTGCAGTGATAGCTGTGCTCTGGGGTTTGTGCTGTGCAGTGATAGCTGTGCTCTGGGGTTTGTGCTGTGCAGTGATAGCTGTGCTCTGGGGTTTGCTGTGCAGTGATGCTGTGCTCTGGGGTGCTGTGCTCTGGGGTTTGCTGTGCAGTGATAGCTGTGCTCTGGGGTTTGCTGTGCAGTGATAGCTGTGCTCTGGGGTTTGTGCTGTGCAGTGATAGCTGTGCTCTGGGGTTTGCTGTGCAGTGATAGCTGTGCTCTGGGGTTTGCTGTGCAGTGATAACTGTGCTCTGGGGTTTGCTGTGCAGTGATAGCTGTGCTCTGGGGTTTGCTGTGCTGTGCTCTGTGAGTGATAGCTGTGCTCTGGGGTTTGCTGTGCAGTGATAGCTGTGGTCTGTGCTGTGCAGTGATAGCTGTGCTCTGGGGTTTGTGCTGTGCAGTGATAGCGGTGCTCTGTTGTGCTGTGCTGGGGTTTGTGCTGTGCAGTGATAGCTGTGCTCTGGGGTTTGTGCTGTGCAGTGATAGCTGTGCTCTGGGGTTTGTGCTGTGCAGTGATAGCTGTGCTCTGGGGTTTGTGCTGTGCAGTGATAGCTGTGCTCTGGGGTTTGTGCTGTGCAGTGATTGCTGTGCAGTGATTGCTGTGCTCTGGGGTGTTGCTGTGCAGTGATAGCTGTGCTCTGGGGTTTGCTGTGCAGTGATAGCTGTGCTCTGGGGTTTGTGCTGTGCAGTGATAGCTGTGCTCTGGGGTTTGCTGTGCAGTGATAGCTGTGCTCTGGGGTTTGCTGTGCAGTGATAGCTGTGCTCTGGGGTTTGTGCTGTGCAGTGATAGCTGTGCTCTGGGGTTTGTGCTGTGCAGTGATAGCTGTGCTCTGGGGATGTGCTGTGCAGTGATAGCTGCTCTGGGGTTTGCTGGGCAGTGATAGCTGTGCTCTGGGGTTTGCTGTGCAGTGATAGCTGTGCTCTGGGGTTTGCTGTGCAGTGATAGCTGTGCTGGGGGTTTGTGCTGTGCAGTGATAGCTGTGCTCTGGGGATTGCTGTGCAGTGATAGCTGCTCTGGGGTTTGCTGGGCAGTGATAGCTGTGCTTTGGGGTTTGCTGTGCAGTGATAGCGGTGCTCTGGGGTTTCAGCAGATTCAACACTTCCACAATCCTCACACCAATTAAACAATTCAACACTTACACAATCCAATTAAACAGTTTTAGAATGTTATTATTGCTGTTTTAAAGCCATAGTATAGCCATTTATAGGTTTAATCTATGTAAATTTTTAAATTCAATTGCTTAAAATCAAAAACAGTATTGTTTCCAAGTATGAAACAGGAAACCATGTATAATAGAAGGTTATATTTTTGTAACTAGTTTCTTTAAAAAAAAAAAAGTCTTTTCATTTTTTATAGTTATAAAGTTATAGAGTAAAAAAAAAAAAGTTTGGTTTTATTGAGTAGACCTGTTTAAAATTTTAAAACACTAATTTTTATATTTTCCTCCTTTTTGAGTTTTGAATAAATCGTGTAAATCGAGCTAAATCTGTAAATTTCTTGTAACTTTTGCAAAAAATTGAGTTGAGTGTTAAAGGGTTTTTATCTCATTGTATTCTAGTAGTGTACTGCCCTGTAACACATGTAAGTGTCTTTGGATAAAGTCTGCCTAATAATAATAATAATAACCAGGCTACGGTAATGATCAATGTCCCACAACATGTATATGCATTATTTACTATTAAAATGTGCATTGTTTCAAAGAGATCCCTGTGCTCAGCATTCCTGCCTAACTCTCTTTCTCTTTTCCTCTTCATGCTGCCACCCTGCTGTCCTGCTCTCCTCCTTTAACAATAGGTAAGTAAACTGGCCTTCATATTTTACTTTTCACAGGTATTATGTAAAGACTAACATATTATACATGTGCACTTAACCCTTTAAGGACTTCATTTTTTTGACTCACTGGGACACCATACTGCCGTGCAAGTTGGAAACGCATATCGTTGCATTTGGGAAGGATTGGATTTCACTCTCTGATATCTTATTTTTTTGCGTGACATCACTGAGATAACTATTTGTTTTAAACGGGGGGTCAATTGATAAGAATCTTTGAATCTGATTGAACCTAAGCCAATTCAGGTCCGAGTTGTAAGTCTAAACACCGATAAGAGAACAGATCGTAATACTTAATTTCATTTTCTGTTTTCAGGACTGCCTTGTCTTGGTGAAAGCAAAGTTAGAAATATGGAGTCTGTTTACATTAAACAGGAGGAGGTTGTGGAATTGGTACCTATTTGCATTAAACAGGAGATGCCTGAACTGGAGCCTGTCTGCATTAAAGAAGAGACTGAACTGGAGCCTGTCCACATTAAATATGAGACTGAACTGGAGCCTGTCCACATTAAAGAAGAGGAGACTGAACTGGAGCCTGTCCACATTAAAGAAGAGGAGACTGAACTGGAGCCTGTCCACATTAAAGAAGAGACTGAACTGGAGCCTGTCCACATTAAAGAGGAGACTGAACTGGAGCCTGTCCACATTAAAGAGGAGACTGAACTGGAGCCTGTCCACATTAAAGAAGGAGACTGAACTGGAGCCTGTCCACATTAAAGAGGAGACTGAACTGGAGCCTGTCCACATTAAAGAGGAAGAGACTGAATTGCAGCCTTTCTACATTGAACAGTCTCTTGATTTGTTGTCAAAGCGAATTCACACTGGAGAGGCGCTGCATCATTGTCCTAAATATGGGGAGAGTGTCAGTCAGTTAGGAAACCTAAAAACACAGCAGCGAATTCACACTGGAGAGAAGCCATATCACTGTTCTGAATGTGGGAAGAGCTTCATTCAGTTAGGAAACCTAAAAACACACCAGCGAACTCACACTGGAGAGAAGCCATATCACTGTTCTGACTGCGGGGAGAGTTTCAGTGTGTTAGGAAGCCTAAAAAGACACCAGCGAATTCACACTGGAGAGAAGCCGTATCACTGTACTGAATGTTGGAAGAGCTTCAGTCAATTAGGTCACCTAAAAACACACCAGCGAACTCACACTGGAGAGAAGCCGTATCACTGTTTTGAATGTGGGGACAGCTTCAGTCGGTTAGAAAACCTAAAAAGACACCAACGAGTTCATACTGGAGAGAAGCCATATCACTGTGTTGAATGTGGAAAGAACTTTAGTTGCTTAAAAAGCCTACAACTACACCAACGAATTCACACTGGAGAGAAGCCATATTACTGTAGTGAATGTGGTAAAAGCTTCATTGAATCAGGACAACTAAAAACACACCAACGAATTCACACTGGAGAGAAGCCGTATCACTGTACTGAATGTGGGAAAAGCTTCATTGAATCAGGAACCCTAAAAACACACCAACGAATTCACACTGGAGAGAAGCCATATCGCTGTACCGAATGTTGGAAGAGCTTCAGACAGTCAAGCACCCTAAAACGACACCTGCAAATTCACACTGAAGCCAGCCTCCCTCCCTCCCAGTCCCTCACCTCTCCACCCTACATATTTGAGTGTGTGGAAAGCTGACTAATTCATTCTCTCTCTCTCTCTCTCACCCTGCAGTAAATGAAGGGGATCCCCAGGAGTGAGAGCCAGCTTGAATCCAGAGACACAGAGAAGGGGATCGTGTCAAACTGAAGAGACAGATCCATTCTTTCAGAGTGAGCTGGAGAGCCCTGGGATTCAGCTCCACTCCTGCCCCTGAATTGGAAATGAATCTCACACATCATGCTGTGAGGATTTATGACAGTTACAGGGTCATTCTACTTAGAAGGGAGACATTGGAAATATATGCCAAGCTTTTTCTCTGAATACTATATGTGTTTGATACAACACATTAAGCTGCCAGAGCTCTATATATCATTAATTTTTCTTTTGTATCTTGACTTTTCGTAGTTTTTTGTGACTTTGCAGACCTAGCCATGATGTATTAAAGTAATTATCATTCCTGTAACTTCGTTTCATCCTTTCTGCGGTAGTTTAATTATGAATGTTTGTTTCAAACTACTTTTGTATACAAACGCTTACCCTTCATGTATTATCATTTTTTTTTCCTGATTTAAGACTTCGGATTGTGCCTGTTATTTTACGCATGCCTCCCACTGGTGTAGATTCAACTAGTTGTTCATATGTATGTGAAACTTCTTGTTTAAGAGTTTCAGGGCTGTGAGTTGCTTTTAAAAGAAAGCACTTTAAAATATAAAAGAAAGCAAAAAAATTTGTTAATAGTATGTTAAATAACAATGGCAATAAATACATTTGGTTTTTTTTTCTTTTATAGCTTAAGGTGCTTTATTAATGAAGAGAAGCATGTAAACAAATCATTGCAGAGTTCTTTAATTAAACACAAGCGGAAATCTTTTCTTCTCAGTAATTAACGTAGTACACAGACAACTGAAATATGCTAAAAGTATTTACTTGCGTAGCCTACTGTATGTACTTTCCTTTTACACAACCAAAATATACATAGACTTAAACAAAAAGTGATGATATTCTTAAATTAACGTGCTTTTTGGGATATTAACTTAAGTGTGTTCACAGAATTATGTTTTTGCTTATGCGTTGTAACGAATGCATGTGTGCTGCTGGCTAGGTTTACTTGGTCCAATTAAGTAATTTAGGGTACAGTTGGAACAAAAACCAGGAGGGACATGGAAGATACAAAATTTACAAAACAATGTTTTGTTCTGTTACAAAAACAAGACGTTCGACAAGCAAGCAAAAACATTAACACAAAGTGTCCCAGAGAAACAGGGTCTCTTGCGGTACTTACAGGTTTCTTGTCAAAGAAGGAACAGATCGCAGTAACGAGTGCAGCTGCCCCTCCAATCTGCGGCTGCCATTTCATTTCCCTTCCGGGTAAATGCATTAATGCAATGGAGTTCCGCCCCCTTTCTAGCATCCAGGGAACTCTGTTCTTGGGGAGATTTACTACCAAGAATCATTGTATTTCTGTCACAGTGCTATATTTAAATAAAACAAGCATGAACTCCTCTTCATTGTGAGATGAGTCCGAATTCAAAATAAAGTAACCATTGAGCCTCTGCTTGAATGGGGCTTCATTCAAAGCACTGTAATGCAGACATCCATCCTATATATCGACTCCACATCCAACTGCAACTCTTTGTGTCACAGAGAATACCAACTACATTCCAACTGTGTTTTTCAGCAAGTACCACATCTCCAGAATAAGTATTACCTTTCAAAGAGTTTAAGATACATGTAAAATACTATGTATAGGAAATATCTACATACAAACCAGAAGGAAAAACATGTAATACAATGTAACGCTTTAAGATTAAAAATAGAAACAGTTATACTTTGAACAATTGAAACAAGACTTTAATTGATCTGATGATATTGTGTGCATTTGAAAACTACGAACATCAGAACCATTCAAACATTGATCTATCTATAACATTGTCAATGTAAAAAAAAGTTAGATAAATGCAACAGCCATTTAAAGTGGTGATATCAAACACAAAAGCCCAAGTTAGGAGAAGCAACTGGGGCAAACTTGTCAAGCATCAAGCAAACAGGCACAATTGGAAAGGTGCTGGGGCCCAAGATTCACACAATTGTTGCTTCTAACTTGGCTGAATGAATGAACCATGGATTCCAGGAGTACAAGTCTGGGAAACACAGTAGGTCTAGTTTTTTCCCCCATTCTTCCAGAGGGTCATCTTGTATGGGAAGCATTTGGTAAAGATCAGTAGCTGTATCTTTCTTTCACTGTGTATGGGATGTATTGTGTAATTGTGGTGAATGACAGCCTCTTCCTCTGGTTGAATCTTGTGTAGCAAAGGTTCTTTGGGGTGAGGTTGTTCTTTGTTTCCTCCACGGTGATTTAATCATCATCTTCATGGTCAGAATGACACTGAAATGTGTTCAAATTGTGATTAAGCAATTTGACAGTTTTGTGGCAAGGTGATATCTTTGTAGAAAGGATTGATTTCCTTTAACTTCTGTGAAACGTTATACACTTTATTTACATCCACAATGTCTTCCCAAACAGTTTTGGACTTTGTTGGTGCAATGCATACCAGTTCCAAGTCATCTGGTAAGGCTTAGTTTGGCGGGGGCAGTTTGCTCAGTGTTTCCTGAAGAGGCAAGGGCAGGTGAAAGGTTCTGCCATGCACTTTCTGAACCCTCTGCCTGTGAGGCAAATTGTTGCTAGTGGAAACTGGAGATATTCTTGAGACTGCTTGAAATGCTTTTTTACGTTGAATAAGAAATTTTCATTGAGGCATGACATTTCACGAGGGATCCTGGGGACAACCATTTGGTTGAGGACACATTGGGGTGGCAGCTTGTTGGTGCAAAACTTTTGCAGGCTGTAGTGGCAGAAATACTGTGCCGGTGTGCTGGTATTATCTAAGTAAATCATTAGATTCAGACACTTGCCATTGTCTGGTGTTTGCATGGCAGCTATTTCAACACATTCTCTTCTGTGGCACAGCTTGTCACAAGAAGCACACGCGTGTTTTGATGTGTCAGCTGAGCGTTGTGTGTAAATCAGAAATAGTGCATGATAGTTTGTGAGAATGGATGCGTCACTCAGTAAGAGATCTGGATTTTCCTGGGTATGCAGGTCCGGTGTGTTGAAGTAAGGTTTGCACAGTTCTGTCATAGTGTGCTCATCACCATCTTCCAAGGCTTTTTGCAAAAATGTTATTTGGCGGTACACTGTAACCACAGAATAAATGTTACGTACAAGTTTTCTTACACAAGGAAAATGGCAGCCAAGGGTACGGAGGTAATGGAGTGACAATTTACAAGTGCTCCTAGACATGTAAAAGGTAATGTAATGACTAGCTTTGTAGATGCCTGAAAAGCCTCATTTGCACAGTCATCAAAGTATCCATAAATGCATGTGCATGTTTTGGGTCTGCTGAAACAATGCTTTGAAGGATTTTCAGTACACAACGAATAAAAGAAGAGCTTGAGTCAATTCAACAGATGTTTTTATGGCACTGCCAGCTTTGTTTTTCCTTTGCTTGCCCTCGTTCTTCACTGTCATCTTCATCTGGCAGTTTCTGGGGCTGAGCATGCTTCTTGTCCTTTTTCAGTGGCACATCAAGGAAAATCTGGCATTGGACTTTCTCATTAATGGAAGTGCATGACAGAAAAGTGCTATTATATATAGCTCCCCAAAAGTAGGCCTCAGTGTGTGATGTGTGTTGTCTTGTGCCACATATCATCTCTGATTTTTGGGAGACATTGTCCTGTACAAGTATTTGATTAAGATGGACGTGTGTTTGTAGTGCAGTAAACACGTTGTAGGCTGTTCTGCATTTTCAAAGAAACCTTGATGGAAAGGTCAACAAGATATGTTGCTGTTATGAGTTTTAAAGCATGACTCCTGCCTTTTTAAATTTTTCACTAGTTGTGTGATGTAGTATAGTTTTTGGCATTGGTGTCTTACAATGCTTTTCTTTGCAGTTGTTTGTAAAGCAGGATTTGCGACCCTGGGTTTTTATTGTGGCTTTCCCTCTGTTGAAGTCATTTTGCCTCAAGTTTACTTCTGTTCTCCCAAATAGCTTTGGCTCCAGATTTTTGTTGTAACTTTCATGCTTCCAAAGTCGCCTTGTCTCTGGTGGAAGCTGTTGTTGTTGCCTTTTTGTTTGGATATGTGGGTCCTTGTCGTGGTGTTGTAAATGTTTTCGTTGTTTTGGTTCTGGGTTCTTTGGGCAACATTCCTGTTATTGTTGCTTTGGTCTGGCTGTGGTTTGTAATTTACTTGCTGTTCTGTTTTAAACATTGCAGCATGATTGGTGTGGTGTTGTATTGAGGCATGATTGGTGTGGTGCTGTACTTTAAATTTCTGTGGCTCTCTTAATAAAGTCATGATTTCTGCTGATGTATTTTGTGCTGTGTCTCCAAGTAATGCAAATCTGGCTGGTTGTGAATAAATGACATGTAATTTTCCTTTTATTGAGTTTGTTTGTTTAGCTGTTGGTCCCAATGACGTTCCTGCTGCTGTTGGGGTCTGACCTGTGGCTCATTGCGACAATGATTCTGTTGGTTTGTGTTCCAGACAGTTGCGCGATGGTATTCCTCAAGGCGCTGTGTTCGGTCTGGAGATATTATTCGGATAGTTGCGCGATGGTATTCCTCAATGGGTGGATTCCGTTCTGAATATTTTACATTAACAGTTGTACGATAATAACTCTCAGTGGGTTGTGGTTGGCCAGGAGATTGCTGAAATTGTGGTTGTTGTGAGTGGGCTGAATATCTGTTGATCCCTATCCTGTTCATGTAGTATTTATGTTGTTTTCTTTGTCATTTCGTGGTGAAAGTTATAATGGTTCCAGTGTTTCAGATTGGCTATAAGCCCTGAATGAAAGAAATTGTAATCATTAATATTATTGTATGAGTGTCCATAAGCATAATATGATGTAAACAAACATGGGGTCAAATGCATTTATTTTTTTAATTGCAAATGAATTTGCTCAATGCAAATGTGACACATTTACAAATGCAAATGTGTGACAAGTGCTAAATGCATTTCAAATACTTTCCCATACAACATATGTTAATTGACATACAAGGGGAACAGTTTATATAACAGCAACATAAACACAGTAATCATATAGTTTATAACAATTAACAGGTATGTACCAATATAGGAAGCAAGTTATGTAAAACAGTGTTTCCTAACCTTGGTCCTGAGGCAGTCTTGGAGGAGCATTTGTCATGTATGATGTCATATCTGAGTGCATGAGTTCTGCATGTGTGGTTCCCACTGTCAAGCATGGAGGAGGCAGTGTCATGGTCTGGTGTTGCTTTGCTGGTGATCTTTACCAAGCTCAACCAGCATGGGTATTATAGCATACTTCAGAGGCATGCCATTCTATTAGGATAATGGCTAGTTGGGCAGTCCTTCATTTTTCAGCAAGATAATGACCTGAAACACACCTCAAAGTTGTGCAAGAATTACCTGGCGAAGAAGGAAAGTGAAGGACAAGTCAATCTAATGACCTGGCCTGCCCAGTCTCCAGACCACATAGAGCTTGTATGGGATGAGCTGGACAGAAGAGTCAAAGCAAAGCTACCCACAAGTGCCCTACATCTCTGGGAATTGCTGCTGGGAAGACATGTCAGGTGATTTCCTGCTGAAACTTGTTAACCGAATGCCTCGTGTTTGTGAGGCTGTTATTAAGGCAAAGGGTGGCTATTTTGAGGAATCCAAGATTTAGAGACAATTTTCAATTTTTTTGAACATTGCTATGATATTCCTTATGTTTTGTTTTGTATATTGTAACATATATTTGAATTTTCAAGTATTTACAGAAATATATACGACGTAAAACATTGTCAATTATGAAAAAAACTAGTTTCAGCAAGTGTACTCAAACTTTTGCTGGTACTGTATCTAAAAGGAATTTTCCAAAATCTTAACAAGTTTTCATTAAATATGCTGCATTACTTTGTTTTTATATATATATATATATATATATATATATATATATATATATATATATATATATATATATATATATATATATATATATAACAAAGTAATGCAGCATATTTAATGAAAACTTGTTAAGATTTTGGAAAATTCCTTTTATATTCTGAAGCTGCAGACCAATATGCAGAATCACTCATTTTAAATTTTACCATTTAGTTTAGGAATGCAATGAATTGTTCCTAAATACCCAGAGGTGTTGAAACAGTACTGTTGAATTTAGGTAACCAGCAACATTTCGTATGCCTGCGTTGACTTTCCATATAATTTTTTTTGCCTAGCTCGCTATATACCACAGTGCTTTGCATGCAGTGAGACGGAAGTCTCCATTGTAAATCAGCAGAGCCGAGTATCTTGTTAAATAGAATATCTTTTGAAACACCCTTCTAAATATTATTGGCTGATGCAGTTTTCAGTGAGGCTGGATTTTCATTGATTAAAATATTAGTGTTTGCTCCCACTGGCTAGAAAGGTTGCAGTGTTTTCGGCACAGTGTGAGACTGACAGTTGGAAGTTTGCAGGTCTGTATTCACAAATTGACAAATTCACGAATTAACAAACAAATTGACAAACTAACGGCCGGATAGTTTTGGCACAAATTGCGCTCCATACATTACAATGTAATTTGGTCCAGCCCAGTTTGAGTCTATTGGGTTATTAAACGTAAGAACTCAAAATCCCATCAGCCATCAGAAAAGTAGCAGGAAGCTCAGAGCTCAAGAAACAGAAGACAGCGAAGACAGCCAATCATATCTCGTGCTTTGTGCTTAAGGCATGTTTTCTGTTAGACACTGTAGCCTACTGGCCGTCAAAAACGATAATATAACTCTCAAAGTCCAAGAAAAGAAAGATCATAAGGAAGGCAGATTGTTTCAGGATAGGTGGGAGTTTGAATATTTATTTGAAGATCAGCAAGAAAACTCCATTTGCTTGGTAGGTAAGGGAAGTATTGCGGTGATGAAAGAATTCAATTTAAGGCGCCACTATGAATCGAAACAAAGAAAAATATGGCAAGTTTGAAGAAAAGCAAAGGCAATAAAAGTTGGCTGAATTAAAAAGAACCTTTGATTTACAGCAGAACATGTTTAGAAAAGTATAAACTGAAAGTCAGGGTTCGAAATAAACCATGGCCTGGGGCCAGTAGAGAGCGCAGTTTGGCCGGTAGTTATGAAGCACCACATACCAGACTGAGCCGGTTTTATTTAACTAGTATAATATATATATAGCGCTTATGGCTTCCGTTTCATGAATCCAGGAAAATGGACCAGTGTCAAAAAGCTGCAAATTTATTTGTAAATCATTTTTTTAAAAACATAACTACCAACTTATCCTAACTCCCGCCGCGCGTCATATTTGTTGTACAGTCAGAATCTGAAAGTATGTGCCTAAGTGTTGTGTTGGTACTCGTTCCCGCGGAAAATCTTTTACAAATCGGGTTTTCTACAACCTAAGCAACCAATAAGCCAAAGGAAACAGCTGAAATCAATAAATCATAAAGAATGTAATTATGAAAAAAAAATGAATATGGACATTTAGAGTGGGGGCTTCATTATGACAGAGAAAAAATAAAAGTAACGTTTAGCCTTGTTTGGCGTCAGTTTCCCAGACTTGCAGATCAAACAGCAGCTTTATTTGTTGTGAATTCAACAGTTTCACAGTAAGATGTCCCGATGGATACCCAGATACACGATCGAACTGTCAAACTTTTATTTTGGGTCCGATGTGTTCAGACCAAAAATGCCGTTCACAGTCTTTCCAGGACTCGCTGGTGTCACTCAGCAAGATTGGAGCTAACTAGGGAGAGGCTACACAAGCGACAACACTCTACATAGGATTGCTATTATTTTGTATTATGAATATTGTTTTAATAGTGTTTATAATTAGAATTAGGGGTGGGAATTTCGAATAACATTCGATTACCCGAACTCTGGTCCCTTACGCTACCAAGAGTAAAAGGCAAATGCGTGTGCACAAGCAGACAGTGTAAGCCAGTAAAGTTTAGCCATTTTTACAAAAGATTTAGAAGTGAGTAGTTTTTGAGATTTACAATTATACTGTATTTACAGTATAATTGTAAATCTCGAAAAACTACTCACTTCTAAATCTTTTGTAGTCATCTTTGTATTACTTTAGTATAAATACATGTTAATTTGGATTCATATGTTGGTTTTTTTTACTTTATGTGAACGAAAAGACACACATTTGCCCATTTTCCCATTGGAAATAGTGATATTTTGAAATATCACTGTCCTGGTCACAAAGCAAAGTTTGTGGGGAATAATAGCCATTTTCTATACTTTTGAGGCATAAGCAATTAGGAAATAACACTTACTACCCAGGAACCAAAATTGTGTTACAGAGTGTTATCTGTAATAATTCAAAGCAGTGATCCCTGGCTGTGCTTTTAATGGTCAGTGTAAAAGTTGATGTTACTCCATCCATTCACAGAAAGTCAACAGTACATGTTTACATTGAACAGCAGTCTAGAGTTAAAAAAACTCTTTTCCAACTCAAGTATCTTGCCTTTTCCTATAATTACTGCGTTGTTGTGCTTAACATTTAGTATGTCTTCATAGTCATTATAGCCTTAAATTACCTTTCTAATTTCAGTAGTATCCAAGTTCTGATCACTTCTTATAGCACGCTATATACATGTTTAGTGGATGAAGTAACATATATTGAAAGGCTTCGTTTAGCCACTTTCTTTGGAGACGTGGGCTCTCTTTGGTTATTATACACAGTTAGAAACATACTGAAAATAAAAACCATCATGAAAAAAATATATAAATATATTGGGCCAGATAAAATTGCATCTGGGCCAGTGAAAACACTAGCTTGGTGGCCCGAGGGGCCAGTAGTTAAAAATCTATACGCAGAGCCCTGAAAGTGATGTAGCAGTAAAGGCAAGTTACCTTGTGTCAGAGCTAATTGTAAAGTTGTCAAAGCACTTCTCTGAGGGTGCTTTTGTAAAAGACTGCATGCTTAAAGTCACACAAATAGTCTGTCCTGAGAAAAAGCATGTATTTTCCAATGTCAGTCTTTCAAGAAATACCATGGCTGAAGGAGTGGATGACCTGGCTACCGATTTTCAAGAGAGCTCACTGAAAAAGCAAGCGATTTCATAGCCTTTTCTCTTGCTGTTGACGAGAGCACAGATATTACTGATACCTCTGCGTTATATATTTTTGTCTGGGGTATTAATGCAGTCTTTACTATTACTCAACAGCTTTTGGATGTTGCAGCTATGCACCTCACTACCACAGCAAACACTATATTTCAACAGCTTGAGAAGTGTGCGTGCAACATGAAATTACTGTGGGAGAAATTAGTTGGACTGACGACAGACGGAGTGCCTCCCATGTGTGAAGGCGAAGTTTGATTCTGTCTTGGCTAATCAGTTTTATCCGTTCCTTCCAGCCACATTCCCACAGCTCTGCACTCAGGCTGCATGCATCATAAGAATGTTTGGCTGTACATATTTCTGCAAACAGCTATTTTCACTGAAATAAAAAAATCCCTTGAGCCGGATGAGATAGTCCAAATAGTACTCAAAGAAATGAAAGAAGTTATTTACAAACCGCTAACCAAGATCATGCAACAGTCTCTTGACAAAGGGGTTGTACCGACATACTGGAAAATTGCAAATGTAATACCGATCCACAAAAAGGGAAACAAAACTGAACCAGGTAACTACAGACCAATAAGCCTGAATGCTATTATATGCAAACTTAGGAAACTATAATAAATTCCAAAATGGAAAATTACCTATATGGCAACAGTATCCTGGGAGACAGTCAACATGGTTTTAGAAAAGGGAGATCGTGTATAACTAACCTGCTTGATTTTTTTGAGGATGCAACATCGATAATGGATAATTGCAAAGCATATGACATGGTTTATTTAGGTTTCCAGAAAGCTTTTGACAAAGTCCCGCATAAAAGATTAATTCTCAAACTGAATGCAGTAGGGATTCAAGGAAACACATGTACATGGATTAGGGAGTGGTTAACATGTAGAAAACAGAAAGTACTGATTAGAGGAAAAACCTCAGAATGGAGTGTGGTAACCAGCGGTGTACCACAGGGATCAGTATTAGGTCCTCTGCTATTCCTAATCTACATTAATGATTTAGATTCTGTTATAGTAAGCAAACTTGTTAAATTCGCAGACAACTCGAAAATAGGAGGAGTGGCAAACACTGTTGCAGCAGCAAAGGTCATTCAAAATGATCTAGACAAGATTCAGAACTGGGCAGACACATGGCAAATGACATTTAAAAGAGAAAAGTGTAAGGTACTGCACGCAGGAAATAAAAATGTGCATTACAAATATCATATGGGAGATACTGAAATTAAAGAGAGACTCTATGAAAAAGACCTAGGAGTTTTTATTGACTCAGAAATGTCTTCATCTAGACAATGTGGGGAAGCTATAAAAAAGGCCAACAAGATGCTCGGATACATTGTGAAAATTATTTAATTTAAATCAAGGGAAGTAATGTTAAAACTGTACAATGCATTAGTAAGACCTCATCTTGAATATTGTGTTCAGTTCTGGTTACCTTGCTACAAAAAGGATATTGCTGCGCTAGAAAGAGTGCAAAGAAGAGCAACCAGAATTATTCTGGGTTTAAAAGGCATGACATATGCGGACAGGCTAAAAGAATTGAATCTATTCAGTCTTGAACAAAGAAGACTACGCGGCGACCTGATTCAAGCATTCAAAATTCTAAAAGGTATTGACAATGTTGACCCAAGGGACTTTTTTGACCTGAAAAAAGAAACTAGGACCAAGGGTCACAAATGGAGATTAGACAAAGGGGTATTCAGAACAGAAAATAGGAGGCACTTTTTTACACAGAGAATCGTGAGGGTCTGGAATCAACTCCCCAATAATGTTGTTGAAGCTGACAGCCTGGGATCCTTCGAGAAGCTGCTTGATGAGATTCTGGGATCAATAAGCTACTAACAACCAAATGAGCAAGATGGGCTGAAACAGCCTCCTCTTGTTTGTAAACTTTCTAAAGATCATTTCAGTACAAAACATGAATCCTGATATTGACACGCTTGTCTCACGATAAAGGTGCCAGATTTCTTCAGTAAATGAGAATGCATAGGACAGCAACTAGATAAGATAGATAGCATGTGTTTTAAATTAACAAGTCATATATAAAATACATGTTTGTGTATTAAAAACTGTGAATATAAACATTTTCTATATCACCTATTAAAATGCATGTGCATATGTAAAAGGTATGCATTTTGTGATCTGCGAATCAAATGTTAAATTAAGATAAGGCCCTTGGTAAAATTGAGTTTGACACCCCTGACTTAGTTGCAGTAACTGGGAGTAGTAACTATCCAGTGGTTTTTTATCTACCAAACTTACATGAAAAACCATCTGTTTTTAAAAAGTGCTGTAGCTCAAAAACTACCTGACAGAATAACACAAAACTTCTACCAATCAGACCTGAAATCCTAAATGGCATGCAGACTGATTGAACTTAACCACACTTTTGGAGCTGCACAAAATAGGGGCTTAAAATAGAATGAACATTGCAATCATAACTATGGAGGCAAGACTACCGTCCTGCAATAATTTCTATTTAAACATTTTAAATAGTGGTACAGAAAATCCTCTCACAATAATGTATGCTCATGCTGGTGATGCCCTTTGAATTGGTGTAAACTAGGGGCAAAACTCTCCACAAAAAAAGTGCAGGTTATGCAAAGCTGGGTGTAAACATTTTAAAAACGGAGACCATTTGAGTGCCAATGAATTAATACTTAAAAAAATGTATACATATTGGTACACGATACATTTATAAATACAAAAATAACATCAATTATAACCAATTCAGCATAAACAAAGAAGCTGAAAATACTGAAAGCTTTGTACCCTCTGCTTGTGTCACTCAGTCATGTCCTGTAATATAACACTTCAGATAAACCTGAAATGACAAGCATTCAGAAATATTACGCTATGCAGCAACTACAAAGAGTTTTATTTCAAAATATCCTAAAAAGGCGATGATGTTATAAAAAATGGTATAAAAAAAACAACTGTGCTATGAAAAAATTATACAAAAAGGTAAAAGAGTCAAACAATGCACAATAGGGGCTAAAACACCCCTGAAATGTATGATGTAACAGGCGCTACTACTACTACTACTAATGATGTACTTGGTCATTTCAATCTGCATAGTATTCTCTGAAATCATCCCCAACTTTCCAGACCCTGGGTACTCTCCTACAGCAGGACCCTGCCATGCTACAATAATAGCCTTGGATTAGAACAACTATCCCTGTTTCATTTATTTGTTTTGTACTTATTACTTATCTTACAATAATATGTTCTGTGCACTTCCCTGTTGTGTTTCTGTGTATATTAATTATCATAATCTATTCCAGAAAAAAATATTTTAAAATATATTCTACTATAAAAGTAGAGTTTTTTATGTTATCGTATCCCTGGTAGTGTGGTTTCTGCACAAGGCTTTATGAAAAGACACATTTCCATGAAGTAATATCATTTCTGTTGTTTACTTCTGCCTTTCTTTTTTTTTGATATAAGTGAAAACTCACATTTAACTTAAACTCTTTGAAATGTTTAAAAAGGGGGCATTGTGCAAGAAAGAAACACCTCACAGTTTTGGTTACTAAGATCACAACAAAACAAAACGTTGCTCACTATGCTTAACATGTACCACTTGCAAGTGAAGCACACCCCCATCTGTATCGCAATTCTGACCCGTTTACCAAACCTGAAGCTGCACTTTGATCCCGTGTTATTGTTAATCCCAACTACCCCACACAACTTGCCATTTTAGAACATTTTGTGTAAATTCTGGCAATGTGATAAATTGGTACAAGGCAAAACGTGTTATGATAATTATTTGTAATATTTATCAACTATGTGATTTATGGCGAACGCTGACGTGGGTTTTTGTCTTCAAATTCATATGCAGCAATGTTTGTTTCTAATATTTCTGATAGTTTCTCTGTCACACTAAAGAAAATAATTAATAATGATAATTACTCCATATCGCTGTTTTCACGTTGCACTGCTAATCTTTATCAACGAAGGAACACTGGCACAAAGCGAAATGGGCGGAGATTTGAGACTCAAGCAAAAATGTACAGTGTCCATTTCTTTAATACATTTCTTTACTATAAGCTAATTAATAGTTACATTTTTGTATCCAATGAGGCAGTCTTCAAAAAAATATAATTTTGTTTTGGTTTGAGATGTAACATGAAAAGAAAAGATTAAAAAAAAGATCCAGATGATAGACTAATCAAGCAAATGATATTGGCTTCACTGGAAATAAGTTAGCGTTTGCCTTTTTTAACCTTTCTGCACACGCGTGAATTTTAGACGTTAAAGGCAAGGTTCTGTGGAGATTTATCCAAACTTTTACAGATGCCATTTTTTTTTTTTTTTTTAAGAAACGAAAACGGGTATTGCAGACCGTATTTTTTTGTTTAAAAATGTGACTTTGACATCATATTTATTGAAGTGTATTGCACACATTACACTATGTAACACAATTTTTGTTCCTGGGTAGTAAGTGTTATTTCCTAATTGCTTATGTCTCAGAAGTATAGAAAATGGCTATTATTCCCCACAAACTTTGCTTTTGTGACCAGGACAGTGATATTTCAAATAAATACAGTATAATCGTAAATCTCGAAAAACTACTCACTTCTAAATCTTTTGTAGTCATTTTTGTATTACTTTAGTATAAATACATGTTAATTGGATTCATATGTTGTTTTTTTCTGACTTTATGTGAACGAAAAGACACACATTTGCCCGTTTTCCCATTGGAAATAGTGATATTTTCACTGGCTTGTTATGCCTATTTAAGTAAATTGGAAAAACAGTAAGGATAACAAGCTGCACTTTTTTTAAAAACTTTTAAATCCACTAACCTGTTCTGCAGTCCTACAGTACCCGCACCAATTCAAACACCACACACTTCTAAACTCGCACTTACTATCGTATTTAATCAAGGGGCATGCAACAAATTCCATATGGTATATTTAAAATAAATAAATATATAAATATATAACTGCACTCTTACCTAAACTTTTGAATATCTATACCGGGCTCAGATCGGTGGAAGAAAGGACGTTAAACCAACCAAGCATTGTCTCCTCCGATGACATTGAAACGTAACTAAATCCTGTATCTCAGTCTATAGTGTTGGTGTTGCCTGCTCCAACAATCACTCACTCAGTTCCTTTGTTTGCCGCATGTCAATCAAAGTAAAGATGAAAGGATCTGAGGTGTTTTCAGTCTGGCAGCCTGATTTAGAGCAGCAAAGATGTCTGCAATCTCATTATTATTATTATTATTTATTATTATTATTATTATTATTATTATAGACATGTAGCAGATGCCTTTATCCAATAATCAACATGTGTTCATGTGTCAGCAGTGCTTGAATGAGTGTAACCACTTTATTTTGAAAAAAAAATCATTATTTTGCTTCTTGACATTTACATACTTTCAAGCAAGTGAGTAACAAAAATACAGTCTGGTATGAAAATTCAGAGCTACACAAAATCTCAGTAGCAACATTCTCCTGCACAAACACACAGTTATGTGAGAGCAATGTGCCTGATAGTTGTGGCATATGAACTGAGAGTATTTGTCATGCATACCTGTCACGGATACATTTCGGGCACCCCAAAGCTCTCCAAAAAGGCCACCTTTTGAATGAAATATTGGACAAAAAATAAAAGAGGATTACAAAATCTAATTCATGTGGCAATGTATAGCATGTGAAGTGCCAGAAGGTAAGCACCCTTTTAGATCTTACTCAAGAAACTAGTGTATGACTGGCCATAAATATTTACTCAATATTCATTTTTGGAGTGGTTTGGTGAGGTTTGGGGACCCTTGGGCCTAGCTTTGTAAAAACTCATTTAGAATTTGATCCCTTTATTCATTTTATCCTGTGTAGTGGACATGTTGGGGAAGCACTGGAAAAAAATCTGGCTCTTTTAATGTGCTACAAGGTGAAAAAATCATGATAGAATATAAACGAATGAAAGGCGTTTCTTGTTTTTTTTTTTTTCTGGATATCTCCTTCTAGTGTGGTACTGAGTAAGACTTATATCAAATCTGAGTGTGGTACTGAGTAAGACTTGTATCAAATCTGAGGTTTTAGTCCTAATGGCCAGGGGGTTACCTTGAATTCAAGCCCTGAACCATGCCTGTGCTGTCTATACTTTGGAAGATAATGTGATTTATTTAAGGCCATAGCCCTCCAGGTGGAAATTGCCTGTGGGAGGCTGGGGGTTTAAGAGGTTAAAGGGCACAGGGCTGTAGTTGTTTAAGCACTGATTGAGCTGGCAGGCTCCAGACAAGGGACTGACTATAAAGTGCAGAGCTTGGGTAAAAATGCACCAATCTTACCTGTGGGTAGGGATGGTCTACAAAAATAACCCAGACTGAACACGAACGCACAGCCAGTAGACAAGATGCTGTGCAGTTCTATTGGAAGCCAAACTGCAGTCAGTCTGAAATAACTGCACAGGCCATTTTCCTGTTTGGGAGTGTTTCTCTAGAGATTAACTGAGGTTCCAAAGAAAGTACAAAACTCTGTGAACTTGCTGTGGTGTTTTACCACTGGACTCTGGGATTACAATTCTACACAGAACCAGGAGTATAAAGGAACACACAACTGGCCTTACTTACCTGGAAACCTACCATACAACATAAAAGGAGCAGCAGAATGGGAGCCAGGCCGGATTGCTACAAACTAGAAACCTGGAAGTTTCAGAGACCACACAGGCATGGTAAAATTACCACAGATTACTGCAGACGGCAATATTGTTTGGATTTTTACTTACCTGGAGTTTAGCTCCGGTAAGGATGAGTCAGGGCAACTGAAGAAGTGAAAGTTAGGGCCTAGAGTGGCAGGTTTTGTTTTGTTTTTGAACATACAACCCATTGGAGTTATTGACTTAATAAAACAATATTTTTACTTATCTGTCTGTTGTTCTGAATGCTTTCTCTGCTTGTCAGTTGGCTAGCACCTTTTTTTAGTTAGAACAAATAGTTCACAGTAGCCTAATCCACTGAAGAGTAATCTATATGCGCAAGTAAACAGAGCCACGTATTGCAAGAGAGAGCACAACAATGCGCCTTGCGGATCAAGGTTTCTTTCCATTTTGAGAATTTTTCAAATCATAAAATTTTTAAATCGAACGAAATCTCAAGCAGTGTTCCAAAGCATCCCAAAAAAAAGTCGATTCAGTCTTTTAGAAGTTTTGGAGGAGATGGATAGGAGTGAAAGTGATGTTGAAAATGATCATATTTCTGGGTTGGAGAGTGCTGATTGAGTGTCTGAAGCAGCATTTGAAAATGGATTGGATCCTCTTCAGGATTTGTAAGTATAATAGATCCACACTACATGTATTATTATTATTATTATTATTATTTATAACATTGAGCACTTTAGGGATGTAAATAGTTCATTTGTTAATTTTGTACAGTTTGTGTTATAGATTTTGTTCAGTTTTATTAATTGTTTGAGAAGGAATATATATATATATATATATATATATATATATATATATATATATATATATATATATATATATATATATATATTATTTTGCTTCCTGACATTTACATACTTTCAAGCAAGTGAGTAACAAAAGTAGTCAGGTACTGAAAATTCAGAGCTACAATAAAGTCTCAGTATCAACATTCTACACAGTTGTGGCATATGAATTGAGAGTATTTCTCATGCACACTCATCATGGATACATTTCAGACACCCCAAAGCACTCCAAAAAGGCCACATTTTGAATGAAATATTGGACAAAAAAGTGAAAAAAGGAGGATTACAAATTCTAATTCATGTGGCAATGTATAGCATGTAAGGTGCCAGAAGGTAACATCCCTTTTAGAACTTGCTGAAGAAACTAGTGTATGACTAACCATAAAGATTTACACAATATTCATTTTTGGAGGTGTTTGGGGACCCTTGGGCCTAGCTTTCTAAAAACTCATGTAGAATTTGATCCCTTTGTTCAATCAGTTTCAAATTACTTTGTACACAGTGTAGTAGATGTTGAGGAAGCAATGGGGACAAAAAATATCTTTTCATGTGCTACAGTTGAAAAAATGAGTATAGAATATAACCAAATAAAGCGTTTGTTGTTTTTTTAAATGTATTTTTTCTGGATATCTCCATCGAGTGTGGTACTGAGTAAGACTTATCAATCCTGAGGTTTTAGTCCTGATGCCCAAGAGGTTACCTTGAATTCAAGCCCTGAACCATGCCTGTGCTGTCTATACTTTGGAAGATAATGTGATTCATTAAAGGCGTGTGGGGGGCTGGGGGATTTAACAAGAAGAATCAGCTCTGTTTGCTTATACCAGACTGGCAGGTCAGCACAGCAGGGAATCTAAACTATTCTCCAATGTGAATCTTTACGACCCTCTGTTATTAACATAATATCTAGTCCTTTGAAGTAGATCCAGAGAATGTTAAGTGAGAAGGAAGGAAGGGGAAGACAAACTTCATTAACACCATAGCATCTGAAGTCTTATAGCTTAAGATTTGAAACGTAATTTTACAAAGTACATTCAATTACAAATTGCCACCCTTATATACAGAGATACTGGAAAAAGTTCAATGAAATCCTTGCTAAATAGCTAAGCTTGCCTTAGGATGTACAGTATTGTCACTCTAATGATAGCATACTAATACAAAATACAAGTCATATTTGCCCAAAATGAATAAATAGCTACTGGATTTCACAAAAGCACCAGCTCTGTTACTGTCAATCAGTCTGAGGCAACTTCATTCTGCAGATAGTTTATACACTTTATGAGTAATTGATAAAAACAATGAATGCAGTAATAATGGTAATATTGCAGCATGTATGTTTTGCAGTTTTAACGAATGCAAAATTTGAGACGTGTTTGCTTGCATGTTTTACAGTATATTTATAGAGCTCTACTATTGTTTGGTTGTCAAATAATTACACATACAGCAATGTACCCATTAAACAATAGGAATTGTATTACAATCCCATTACACTGAAGCAGGGCTCCAGTATACAGCAAGCTTGGAGTTTCTCAGTATTTAAACACTAAGCAAAGCAGATCCATTCAAATTCATTCAAAACCAAACAGCTTCTGCTCCAGTGCAAAGTTTGCACCACTTTTAATAAAACAAAGCAGGGATGGAAATAAGACTCCCATTACATAGCAGTTTCATGCATTCCAGGTTTCACTACCAGCTTGATTAGCCACAGTGTACAGGTAACAAGCTCATGCATGTCTTATTAAACTCATAGTAAACCCAGAATTGGATCAAACTGCTATGCAATTGGAGTCTTATTTCCATCCCTGAAACAAAGAATTTAAAAAAACACAAGGTTGTTTCAGCTTGTGTTTGCAATGGTGCAATAGCTTAGTGGCCATTTTAGTTAGTATCTTATACTGTACTTGCTGACACAGGTCATAATGTAATGTACAGCTCTACATTTAAAAAGTATGACAATGTTGTTGGCAGGTTTGTTTAATGTGTTGGGTTTGTAGCACAAAGTGTTCAGAGAAAAAGCTTGTCATATATTTCCAATGTGTCCCTTGAATGACCCTGTAACTCTGCCCTCAATCCCCATAGCATCACAAGTGAGATTCATTTCCAATTCAGGGGCAGGAGTGGAGTTGAATCCCAGGGCTCTCCTGTTCATTCTGAAAGAATGGGTATGTCTCCTTCAGTTTGACATGCTCAACCTTCTCAGTGTGTCTGGATTCAGGCTGGCTCTCATTCCTGGTAACCCCCTTCATTTACTGCATTTACTCCACGCACACAAATATCGAGGGTGGAGAGTTGAGGGACTGGGAAGGTGGGAAGCTGGCTCCAGTGTGAATTTGCTGGTGCTTATTTAGCTTTCTTAACTGACTGAAACTGTCCCCACATTCATGACAGTGATACGGCTTCTCTCCAGTGTGAATTCGCTGGTGTCTTTTTATGCATCCTAAATGCCTGAAACTTTCCCCACATTCAGAACAGTGATATGGCTTCTCTCCAGTGTGAATTCGCTGGTGTGTTTTTAGGCTTCCTAACCGACTGAAGCTCTTCCCACATTCAGTACAGTTATACGGCTTCTCTCCAGTGTGAATTCGCTGGTGTGTTTTTAGGCTTCCTAACCGACTGAAGCTCTTCCCACATTCAGTACAGTGATACGGCTTCTCTGCAGTGTGAATTAGTTGGTGTGTTTGTAGGTTTACTAACTGACTGAAGCTCTTCCCACATTCAGTACAACAATAGGGCTTCTCTCCAGTGTGAATTCGCTGGTGTCTTTTTAGCCTTCCTAATTGACTGAAGTTCTTCCCACATTCAGTACATTGATGTGATATCTTTGGCCGGGAAATACTTTCTGAATCCTTAAAGTAAATAGTCTCTTCTTTAATGTGGACAGGCTCCAGTTCAGTCTCTTCTTGTTTAATGTGGACAGGCTCCAGTTCAGTCTCTTCTTGTTTAATGTGGACAGGCTCCAGTTCAGTCTCTTCTTTAATGTGGACAGGCTCCAGTTCAGTCTCTTCTTGTTTAATGTGGACAGGCTCCAGTTCAGTCTCCTCTTCTTTAATGTGGACAGGCTGCAGTTCAGTCTCTTCTTTAATGCAGATAGGTACCAATCCCAGAACCTCCTCCTGTTTAATGTAAACAGACTCCATCTTTGTTCCTTGGCTTTCACCAAGTTATGGCAGTCCTGAAAACAGAAAATAAAATTAAGTATTACGATCTGTTCTCTAGTGGCGTGTTTACACTCATAACATAAGAACATAAGAACATAAGAAAGTTTACAAACGAGAGGAGGCCATTCGGCCCATCTTGCTCGTTTGGTTGTTAGTAGCTTATTGATCCCAAAATCTCATCAAGCAGCTTCTTGAAGGATCCCAGGGTGTCAGCTTCAACAACATTACTGGGGAGTTGATTCCAGACCCTCACAATTCTCTGTGTAAAAAAGTGTCTCCTATTTTCTGTTCTGAATGCCCCTTTTTCTAAACTCCATTTGTGACCCCTGGTCCTTGTTTCTTTTTTCAGGCTGAAAAAGTCCCTTGGGTCGACACTGTCAATACCTTTTAGAATTTTGAATGCTTGAATTAGGTTGCCACGTAGTCTTCTTTGTTCAAGACTGAACAGATTCAATTCTTTTAGCCTGTCTGCATATGACATGCCTTTTAAGCCTGGAATAATTCTGGTCGCTCTTCTTTGCACTCTTTCTAGAGCAGCAATATCTTTTTTATAGCGAGGTGACCAGAACTGAACACAATATTCAAGATGAGGTCTTACTAGTGCATTGTACAGTTTTAACATTACTTCCCTTGATTTAAATTCAACACTTTTCACAATGTATCCGAGCATCTTGTTAGACTTTTTTATAGCTTCCCCACATTGTCTAGATGAAGACATTTGTGAGTCAACAAAAACTCCTAGGTCTTTTTCATAGATTCCTTCTCCAATTTCAATATCTCCCATATGATATTTATAATGTACATTTTTATTTCCTGCGTGCAGTACCTTACACTTTTCTCTATTAAATGTCATTTGCCATGTGTCTGCCCAGTTCTGAATCTTGTCTAGATCATTTTGAATGACCTTTGCTGCTGCAACAGTGTTTGCCACTCCTCCTACTTTTGTGTCGTCTGCAAATTTAACAAGTTTGCTTACTATACCAGAATCTAAATCATTAATGTAGATTAGGAATAGCAGAGGACCTAATACTGATCCCTGTGGTACACCGCTGGTTACCACACTCCATTCTGAGGTTTTTCCTCTAATCAGTACTTTCTGTTTTCTACATGTTAACCACTCCCTAATCCATGTACATGTGTTTCCTTGAATCCCAACTGCGTTCAGTTTGAGAATTAATCTTTTGTGCGGGACTTTGTCAAAAGCTTTCTGGAAATCTAAATGGACCTGAACTGGCTTAGCTTAAGCCTGGCTTAACATGGACCTGAACTGGCTTAGGTTCAATCAGATTCAAATATTCTTATCATTTGAGCTCCCCTGTTTACACTTGAGCACAGACCTAGGCTGGCTTTGGCCCCGTATCCACGCACATAGCTCTGACCTGTAGTGCGTGCCCGATGACATCATATCAACCACTCCATGCTTGAAGAAATTTCCCCTCCCAAAACACAGAGGCGGACGTGTTTAAAGCAACAAGTCGTTTGTGTCACTTGTGTGTTTCTACTCCAAGGTGGTCGTCCCATGCCAATTAAGATTTCATTTTGCCAGCTTAAATGGAGCAGAGCACTGAAAATGTGCATATCGGACATTTAAAGAAACCGGTGTTATTATCTATATTTACACATCAGGCTGACAGCTCGACTTACATGGAAATGTAAACAACAACTCCCATGTATTTTCTTACCCATGACAAGTATTCCATGCACAGAGAAAGAAGGCAGGTGCAGAGCGTTCAGCTTCAGAGCCCCACAGCTGTCAAATGATCTACCTCGATTTGGAAGGGAGGCACCATCTCTTGCTGATTTTAACCCTTCCACTCCGGTGAGCATTCCACCTGTTTGAGGTCTGACTGAAATAACGTGACTTTGGGCCTGTGCATCAGCACTGTTTGACAGGCGAGTAATGTAAAGAAGTTCACAATCAGATTGTGACGGAAATACAATGGGTTCTGGCTGTAAGTCTCCCTCTCGACCTGTGAGGGTGCTAAATAGCGAAAGGAGAAATCTCTGGACGGGCTGGCCTGACAGTTCGTTTCCGAGGTCAGGAAGTCGGTCAGCCTGGATGGAAGCGAGACTCTTTTGCAGGAACATATTGACCCGGAAGGTACACGAGGTAGCAGCTGCAAGCAATAGACACAGCTGGAATAGTTTACCAAGGGGACATGCAGGGTAGCATAAAAGGGGCCAGAGAAATGCTAATCTTTTCCTTAGCTTGGTTTTTGGTGAGAAACTGGCAGGACCGTGACAGACGCAGAGAAAGTGTATTGGAAACATTTGTGAGGGTTTTTTGTTTGTTTGTCCGTGTCTGTCTAGTAACTGTGTTTTATGATTATAGCACTAGATGGCTAAACACCAATCCGGAGCTCTTGCCGAGGGCCAGCACAAACCGGATCAACACTGCACTTCACTCACGATTAACATTGTTAGCACTGTCATTCACAAATAAAGCACATATTATATTGTACTGCAGCACAAGCACTGAGAGCACTCACTCTGGGCTGGTGATGGTGTGTGTGTCTAATTGTGTGTGTTTAAGTACTCTGCGTATTATGTACGGGGCTGCAACCCTTTTTCAATACTGTGCAGTACACATGGTGATGTATTGCAAGCTCACTATTATTTACTGTCTGGTCATCAGACCCTTGGATTATAAACAAATATTAACAAACCTTTTCACCCGGACTTTGTTGTCTGTTGGTTTCTTTGGATTACTGCACCAGCACTGCACCTGCTGTACACCTGCTCACTATCAGCAGCCCCTTTGCCACACAGATAGATATGCCAACTCATCAACAACAACAACAAGTTTTCTTTCAGGTCAGTAAGCATCCTTAGTTCTGCAGAGCAATGCAGTCTGCTCTCCGGCAATGCTGCACTTTACAATCATGGTATATGCAGTCATCTAAACCGAAACCTAAGACACTGAAATGCTGCACTCACAATAAAAGGTATTTCTAATGGCCTGGGGCTTCAGTGAAATGCATTTTTATTGGAGAGTTACCTGTGATGTTTATCCTATGAATATTTCACTACAGTTAATATTTTGTTAATTTCTCTTTTGGTTTAAAAACATGTTGGATGATTTAGTATGATTTCTGGTAAGCTTGAACAGCCAAATCTCACGAGAAATAAAACCCTCACTTGTCTAACTTTCTTTTTTCAACTGCTCTTACCCGTAATGTGATCTCCTGTAATGTTTTATAAAATTATACTTTGTAACCTGATACTTTGCACTGTGATTTGTAGCAAGTAAGGTCGCCCTGATTAAGGGAGTCTGCGAATAAATAAATAATAGTAATCTAAATTACTTTTGTTTTGCAAGTAAATAAAACCAGCCCTGATTGGTCGTTGAAGCCTTTGGAGATGTCAGTCACTTGATAAGCAACCAATGGTTGTTTAAAATGGCTTAAAATAAGCGTCTAATGTCACCATTACATCATCATTCATATATGAATTATTTCTAGCAGTGCCATAGCGTAAAGGTTACACTTAGATTAAAAGACGCATTTATAATGTAGCAAATGTATTTTTAACATTCTATTGTATACTGCTTATTTCCACTGCTGTATTTTACACTGCTGATTAGTATCATTGCTTTCTAAAGTAATTTATTAAATGACTTGTTTAACTGCTTTACTGTGTGTCATTTAAGGGGGGGATTTGTCATCTTATATTTAACTGTTTCTCCAAATTGTTTTCTATATTAAATGTTTTTTATTCTCATCTGTAAAGCACTTTTAGGTGATTTATTGTGAAAGGTACACAAAAAATAGACTGACTGATTGATTGATTAACTGATTGCACAGACAGGTTATCAGATTTCCACAGTGAAAAAAATGGAACTGTTTTTCTTCAATTAATTGAAGCTGTAGCAACTCTGAAGCAGTTCAAATAACTGTATACGGGCAATTCCAGCTTATGGATGTGACATTTTTCAATGTAAAAAAACAAAGTTACAAAAAATCCAACAACTGTTTAAATGGTGAGATCAACGCAAAAGCCCAAGTTAGGAGAAGCAACTGGGGCAACCTTGTCAAGCATCAAGCAAACAGGCACAATTGGAAAGGTGCTGGCGCCCAACATTCACACAATTGTTGCTTCTAACTTCGCTTTCTTTTTTTGATCGCTCCACTTTACATTGAAATGCTCTTTGTACAACTTGTGGAAGGGATAATGAGAATGCAGGGTGTGTGGGAAGTGACATTTGATGGGGCAGGCATTGCAGATCCAGGGCTGGGGTGTTGAAGCCTTTTTTTTTTTTTGGTTGTGCATTGTCAATGTTTTTTGTTGCAGATGTGACTTTTAGCTGATAAGGGAATGGCCACAATCCACTTGAAGTTGTACAAAGAGCATTTCAATGTAAAGTGGAGCGATCAAAAAAAGACACCAAGTTAGAAGCAAAGATAATGTGAATCTTGGGCCCCAGCACCCTTCCAAGTGTGCCTAGTTGCTTGATGCTTGACAAGGTTGCCCCAGTTGCTTCTCCTAACTTGGCTTTTGTATCTGATATCACCACTTTAAATGGTTGTTGGGCTTTTCTAACTTGTTTCTTTTTACATTGACTATTTTGTTATAGATATCACTTATTTTTTCACGTCATCAAATACTGAATAAAGTGAGGGAACAATATTCGAGAATGGTAATGGTAAACAGTCAGACAGACAGCCAAGACAAGAGAGTAATAAGTAGAGTAGTATAATAAAAAAGATTTTAAATTAAAATAATTGTATAAGGGACTTTGATAGTATTGAAACATTATTTTTACGTAGTTATAGATATCACTTATTTTTTCACGTCATCAAATACTGAATGAAGTGAGAGTGCATAGTGAGTAGCACCCACAGCACGAACAGACGCATAGAGTCCTGAAGTAACACGCTGTCCTTGCTGTATGGTAATGGAAGATAATTGGCAATTCCTGTTGTCCGCAGTAATTTTGCTCTTATGCACAGCAGTAAATTTGGCATTGTGTTGCTTTGTAATGGTCCCGTCTGGTATGGTTTCCCAAAGCATAAGTTGGACTGCAATCATTCTTCCTGCTGACTAAGTTCACGTTTCATGATTGGAGAAGTTTTGCATTGCCTACATTTGATCAACAATCACCTTGGTTGGTGGCTCCGAGTGGGGCACGGTTAAGGAGGTTACCAAAAGTTCTGTCCTGTTTCTGGCGCATATTAAGTGTGAGTTCATGCGCAAACAAGTTCCAAAGATCCACAGATCCCATGGAGCCACTCAGTTTGTGTAATTCCTCTTGAGTAACTGGCACATAAGGTGGATTCTCATGCACAGGTGGAAGCTGTAGCAAATCCCCCCAGAAGATGGATGTTGATTTTTCCAAACCAGCCATCATCTGTGTTAGCGAAAAATCTAATACAAAGAAGGATGTACAACAAGGTGACACTGGAAATCATGGACCTCTCATCAATAATGTGGTGGGTCACATATCACATGTCTGTATGAGGGCATCGCAGTACCTCAGAGAGGTTACAATACACTGCTCACTTTTTCCATGCTCCACTGGAAGCATTAGTAGTCTGTGAATGGTCATCCTGTTGATTTTGTAAGCTGTAACTCCAGTGGGTGCTGTGATTGCCACTTCTTTTCCCAGGCTTTGTCTCACCATGCTGTGACAGTTTGAATGAGAAAGTCTTCCCTGTGCCTCCACTGCCACTCACAAACATGCAGAGGATGGGGATGTTTATTTCAGTTTGTTGTTGCAAAGTTTTGGCAATGTTGTCAAACACTCTCTGCTAATCAATCCAATTGACGGTTGTCTCCGGCTCTGTGCCATTGAGAGGTAAGCCTAGGCGATTGTCTGCTGCTTCAAGTGCACCACATTCTCTGTTGGACAATCTGCAGTGTGCAACGTTTCACAGTCTCCTGGACAGAGACTTGTTTGAGTTGATGTCATTCATGATGCCAAGGGCAAAACTCTTAGGTTTTGGGAGGTATTTTATAATGCAGCGGTTGAGGGCTGTAGATTGTTATAGATAGTTATGAAGCACGACAGGTTGGTAAAAAATTTTAACTGTATAATATATATAGTATAGTCCACATGGCTTCTGTTGTATGAACGCAGGAAAATGTGTCAGTGTGCTAAAAAGCTGAAAAAAAACTAACTTACAAACACATTTTTAAACCCCCCCCCCCGATTATTTTGTATTATGAATATTGTTTGAATAGTGTTTACTATTATGATTAGTAAAAATCCATTAACCTTTTAGCATTGCTAACAGCTCGGTTGCGAGTTTGTTTATTAAAAAAAAAAAAAAGTATCATTTGTACACATACAGTTTCAAATCTTGAATACAGTATTTTCATTTCAAAAACGACTAGAGACCTGTGCTTTACATCTTTTCGAGGATGTCGGACAGGGTTCGACACTGGACCGCAAAGGGTTAATAAAGGCTGCCCTCTTAAGTGCCGCAGTCATCTTGATCAATTTAAAATAAATGCTGCAGAGCCAAATTGAAGTAATACGGTATATATAATATAATACGGTAATACAGTGTTTATATTATATAATATAATATGGTAATACAGTGTTTATATAATATAATACGGTAATACGGTGTGTAAATAATAATACAGTAATACAATATACATAATATAATACGGTAATACAGTGTATATAATATAATACGGCAATACAGTGTATATAATATAATACGGTAATACAGTGTATATAATATAATACGGTAACACAGTGTGTATATACTACACAGTAATAGTGTATATAATACGGTATGCATATATTTATAATAAGGTATATATAATACGGTATAAATATATTTATATGTGTGTGTACTGCACAGTTTATTCTTTTTACTTGTTTTGATTTTTACGTTTAATAACGTTCTGAAGTTCAAGAGAGTCCTTTAGTTTACACTTTACCAGAAATACTTAATACTTAAGTCTCTCTACTTTGTTAAGTGCATTATTTTTGACAAGTATTTTAATGCATTTGAAATTGAAATACTTTTGAAGCTTTCCCATGATTTTAAATTCAAATGCAAATTATTGTCTTTCAAAATATACAAATACCAAGTCAAATGCAAATAGTTCAGCAGATTGCATTTAAATTATTATTTATTTTTTAGCAGACGTCCGTATCCAGGGCGACTTACAATCGTCACGATTATATCACGTTATGTTTACATACGTGATATAAAACTTAGTTTTATAAAATATAGTTTTATATCATACGTGATATAAAACTTTCTTATGTTCTTATACAACTTTCTTATGTTCTTATATTGACAGTGTCGACCCAAGGGACTTTTTCAGCCTGAAAAAAGAAACAAGGACCAGGGGTCACAAATGGAGTTTAGAAAAAGGGGCATTCAGAACAGAAAATAGGAGACACTTTTTTACACAGAGAATTGTGAGGGTCTGGAATCAACTCCCCAGTAATGTTGTTGAAGCTGACACCCTGGGATCCTTCAAGAAGCTGCTTGATGAGATTTTGGGATCAATAAGCTACTAACAACCAAACGAGCAAGATGGGCCGAATGGCTTCCTCTCGTTTGTAAACTTTCTTATGTTCTTATGTTCTTACCCATTTATCCAGTTGTTTATACTAGATCTTTGTAAAATACCTTGCTCAAGGGTACAACAGCAGTGTCCCCCACCTGGGATTGAACCAACAACCCTCCGGTCAAGAGTCCAGACCGCCCCTAACCACTACTGGCACCAAGTCTGAATACAAAGTAATGGTCTTGCAGACATCTTTTGTTGTAGTGGAAACTGATATACTTATAAAGAGAAAAACCACTTCAAATAATTCAAGAAAACAGAAACTTTGTTGAAGCACAGAAAGTACAGTGGTTAAGATAAAAGTGTAATGAGCAAAACCAGGTGTCTGACCTTCATGCAAAATGTTGTGTTTGTGAAGCAGAACAAAAAGCATTAGAGCTACTCTGTAAAACCAAACTGTAAAACACTTATTCGTCACACTTTTCAAACACGTCACTGGGTTTATGATTTTGAATGTGTTTATGAATTAAACACTGTGGTGTTTACTTTATAAACTCTTGGGGGTGTTTTATGATTTGTAACTGTTTAAACATTCATACGGGTTTATAACAGGGCTGCTGTTTAAAACCTAAACATTAAAGTAGAACAGAAACAGCACAGATTAAACACATAACGTTTAACAATTATTCCATAGTTCGAAATGACTAAACACTAAGACAGATGTAGCCATATGTGAAAGGGTGGCTTTGCAGGGGTGACGTCAGAACCAGGAACAGAAAACAAAACACGCTTTTGCTGGCGGGTGAAAACTGAGCCGTGGCGCTCAGTATAATATTTTTTACAAAAATAAACAGTTTAACCAAAAACACACACAAAACAAAGGGCGCGTTGGCCAAACAAATAGACCAGGGCTCGCAACATTTTGGTAATGGTACTTTCCCTTCGGGCAGTCCATTGTCAACACTTGGTTGTCCAAAAAATGTCAAGTTGTCCATAATTGACCTATGGACTGATTTGTACACGGTACACTGTACTCAATATAGGTACAGTATCTCAGGGAATCTCACCCAAGGAAATGCATGTACATGGATTGGGAAGTGGTTAACATGTGGGAAAACAGAATGTACTGATTAGAGGAGAAACAAAAAAAAACCACGGTGTCCAACAGATTTTTTTGGCTGTCCTGGAATGTTGGGCTAGCGATTTTGTGAGCCCTGCATATATATATATATATATATATATATATATATATATATATATATATATATATATATATATATATATATAGTGCCTTTCAAAAGTATTCAGACCACTGACCAATTCTCTCATATTACCGAATTAAAAATGGTACACTGAAATTTTGTTCTGTTTGATATTTTGTTTTTAAACACTGAAACTCAGAATCAATTATTGTAAGGTGACATTGGTTTTATGTTGGGAAATATTTTTAAGAAAAATAAAAAACTGAAATATCTTGCTTGCATAAGTATTCAACCCCTGTGCTGTGGAAGCTCCCAGTTTGCACCGATGAAAGAAATTGCCCGAACGAGGACACAATTACCTTACCATTGGCCTCCACCTGTGAACCATTAAAGTTGCTGTCACATTTTCTGGCTAAAAACCCCATTGTTGAAGGATCAATGGTAAGGCTGTGAATCTGAAGGAAAATGAAGACCAAAGAGCATTCTACAAAAGTTAGAGATAAAGTAATACAAATGCATAGATTAGGGAAAGGGTATAAAATAATATCCAAGTGTTTGGATAGCCCAGTGAGCATAGTTGGATCAATAATCAGGAAGTGGAAGCTGCATCACACCACCCAGGTACTGCTAAGAAAAGGCTGTCCCTCAAAACTCAGCGCTCAAACAACAAGGACACTTGTGAGAGAAGCCACAGAGAGGCCAACAATCACTTTGAAGGAGCTACAGAGTTCAGTGGCTGGGAGTGGAGTAATGGTGCACCAGTCAACCATATCAAGAGCTCTGCATAACACTGGCCTGTATGGGAGGGTGGCAAGAAAGAAACCGTTACTCAAAAAGTACCATCTGAAAGCACGTCTGGAGTTTGCCAGAAAGCATGAGAGTGACCCAGCTGCGATGTGGGAAAAGGTTTTGTGGTTCGATGAGACCAAGATAAAGCTTTCTGGCCAAAACTCAAAGCGCTATGTGTGGCGCAAACCTAACACTGTCCATGCCTCAAGACACACCATCCCTACAGTGAAGTATGGTGGTGGCAGCATCATGCTGTGGGGATGCTTCTCATCAGCAGGGCCGTTATTGCAGCGAAAGGTGGCTCTACCAAATATTAATGTGTGGGGGTTGAATACTTATGCAATTTTTCTTAAAAATATTTCCCAACATAAAACCAATGTCACCTTACAATAATTGATTTTGAGTTTAAGTGTTTAAAAATAAAATAATAAACAGAATGAAATTTCAACATACCATTTGCAATTCAGTAATATGAGAGAATTGGTCAGGGGTCTGAATACTTTTGCAAGGCACTGTGTGTGTATGTATATATATATATATATATATATATATTATATATATATACTATACATATATATATATACACACACACATATATATATATATATATATATATATATATATATATATATATATATATATATATATATACACACACACACACACACACACACACACACACACACTCGAGAGGATGTAAATAGTATATACATCTACACTCAGCTGACGGTTTGGACCCAAGGCTGTTGCTGCACTCGGTACAATACGATACAAGCAAGCACCATACATTTAAAATAAAATTACCAGTACATTTTTGACAGTTGCTGCTTGGGCTGCTGACCCACTTCTGAGATCAATTATTATTAATAATAAAAAATAATCACAGAATTATTTTAATTCTCCTGTGATACTAGTACAGTTCCAGACTTTTTCAAGACTTTCATAATGGAGACATGGTTTTTCAACCATTTTCAAGTCCTGGAAATCAGTTTGGCATTTTTCCATACTTTTTCCAGACTAATGTACAAACCCTGGACATTGCTTATAGTGCTGTGTTATCACTAACAGGTGGATGTTGAACAGAGCCCAGTGTTGTTGTGCATGCGTAACAGCATTTGCGCTCCATAAAGATCCAAGCGCCGATTTTTAGAAGTGCCTAACCAATCAACGTACTGGTGGAAACGTGTACTAGTCTCACCTGCACCAGACGCCATGAAATGCGCACACCCTGTAGAATAAAATAGGTGAATGAGGTGTGCAGGTGGTTTAAGTTAGTAGTATTAATTTTATGTGCATTGTATCGTCCTATGCAGCCTATTTATGCCTTGGTGCGCTAAGACCAGATAATATGTGATGTAGAGCCAAGCGCAACGATTTCATATGAACTAAATGTAATTGTGATTGGAGTATTGGATCTTTTGTTCATGCAAAATGCTTTGCAATTGTTTGGGCAACAAAGGCGACATAGACCGTACCCTGAAAACAGAATTTAAAGAATTTGTGAAAACTTTATGGATGTTACTGTGCAACAAATAATAAGAAAACCCAGATTCAACAAACAGACTATTTGAGATATTTGTAAAATGTTGCAAAATGATCTAGAAGCCCCCACCAGAAGGAATCATGCAGTTCCTGTATTGACTAAGGTGACACAGCACTCAATTTTTATGCCCACAGAATTTCACAGATCTCCAGCGGTGACCGGCGAGGTCTTTCACCGTCCTCAATATCAAAATGTATTGCAGAAGTTCATTCACTTTCTGGCTACAGAGAGAGAGCAAATAAAGACACTGCTTGGTTTTTAGAATTTCCAAAAGTCATAGGATGTATCAACTGTACTCATGTCCCGATAAAACCACCAAGCATGAATGAGGCTGCATTTAGAAATTGCAAACAATATGTCACCACCAACGTATCATTACAAATAGTCTAGCAAACTTCCCTGAATCATGTCACGATGCATATATTCTGCAAAGGAGTGAAATATTCAGACTGTATGAAATTGGAGCATTCACTGACAGCTGACTACTCTGCAATTGTGACTTTGTTCTAATAATCCTTTGGTTAATTTAACAATGTCTGCTTTGTAACCATTCTTTTTTTACTTGCACTAAAGTAGATTTCAATCATCTGTAACCACTATAAATCGCCTGAATAAGGGTGTATGCTAAGCAAATTAACATTATTAATAACAATAACAATAATAATACAAATCATAGTCTTTTCTTATGCTAGGTGACAGTGGTTACCCATTAAAACACTGGCTAATGACTCCTATCCGTGATCCTCACAACGCGTCAGAGAGAATTACAACCACGTCCATTCAGCTACCAGAAACGTTGTTGAAAGAACATTTTATATGTGTACTAAAGTATATTAAAGAATCATTTTATATGTGTACATATAGATAATGGGTTTTTAAAATACACGCTCGAGAAATGCGCCACAATTATAATGGCCTGTGCCATATTGCACAGTTTGGCCATGAAAAGAAATCTGCCCATCAAAGAAGACCCGGATCTGCCTATTGGGCACAATAACGAGGAGAACGTGGAAAATGAGCTTCTAGAAGCACTGACTTGGAAACAGCCAGGGAGACCCGTTTAGCATTAATAAACCATTTGTTTGGGCCCACACAGTGACTGGCATTTACACATGCCCTGTGAAATAAAATATGAAATGATGCAACAAACCAAACAAATGTGTTTGTATTCTCATTTTATTACACAATGATGCACATCAGAACACACTGCAGATATTATTCACATAACTCAAGCATTTTCAAACAGCATCAAGACTAAATAATAAAAAAAAAACATTCATCTTGTAGATTATTCGCAGAAGTTAACTGACAGCCCTAATTAAAAATAAATAATTGACAGCTGTAATTTAAAGAAATTATCATACGCAACTTGACAGGATTTAACTACAAATCCACTATCTGTCTGTTTGTTCTTAGTCTACTCCTCACAGACAAGCAACTGGCTTCAGCAATATGACTAACTATGGTGTCTACCAAACACATTTTCATGTATAATTGAGTCATTTGCGTCTACCGGATTTATAGGTGCATTTGCTCTTCATTTTTATTGTAACCATTGAATTATTTGCAGTGATTGAGAATCTTCTTCCAAAACATCAATATTGCTTGTGTCCGTTTGACTGCAAGTCTCAATGTGATCAGTTTGAGTATAGATGGAACTGAAGTCTCTCTTTTGATACAGCTCGGTGCACCACCGATTTGATCTCTAATAGCTTCCAATTCGATTCATAATGGGAACTGCTTTAATAAATTGAGATTCTCTCTTTGTAGTATTAGCATCTCATATTCAGACTCGCAAACAGATTCACTTGCATCAGATCTCTGATGGTTCGTTTCCATGTTAGATTGGTCTTGTTCAGTCTCTTGCATGAAATGTTGCTCTGGATTTTCGTCCTCAGCTGGTCGGCATTCTCTGGCTTGATCAACAGACGCACTTGAAAGGACAACGTTGTGTTCATTATAATGCAGTGATTTATGATTTATTCTACATATACTCACTGCTGCATGTTAAAACTCTCTGAAGGATACCTAACTGTACCCCACAGCACACTCCAAAAAGTTTGTGAAAAGGAGAAAAAACTCCCACTACATCGTTCAATATCGGTCAATTGAGATCCATATTATGTATTACTATCTTAACAGACGCACTTATCTGGGCCAACTTACAGTGATTACAACGTATTACAATAAAGTACAAGTACACAACTGCAAGCATTGCTGCAAGTATACTATAGTGTACCTATCAAATCAACATGCCAGACTGCACACAGGTGAGGAACCATCACAAGCAGCGTAATTGCATTTGAGGGTCAATGGAGATTCTTTTTTTTTTTTTGCTGCATCCATCTGAACAGTAAGAGCCCTTACACCGACACCATCATATGCATGTTTACCTGTGAGGTGCAGTATTATTCGTTCCGTCTCTGTTAGCGTTTCTTTGGGCGCTGGTCCTCCACCTGCTCCCAGCTCGTATTCTTGAATACATGCTTGCTTTTCTTTTCTCCTCCTTTTAAGATCAGTACTTTTTTAAACTGCTTTGTGTTTCTTTTCACAGATGAGACTGAATTGACGTTCTCTTATTTTGCTCCACATTCTGTCTTTTTCTGTTGCTCCCAGCCTCAAGCATTGCTCTCCAAACAGTTCTTCTTTGTGTTCAATAAGGCCAATCAATCAGAATATCAATTTGTCTACTTATGAAGTTTTCAATGCAAGTCCTGTCTTCTTTTGCTTTATTTCCTTTCGACAATGTTTGCTCGCCCACTGCGCCTTCCATCTATAATACAACTGAGCATCTGCCTTCTTTAAATGGGGTGGATCAATACACCTGAGCGCATGCCTTCTTTAAATGGGGTGGATCAATACACCTGAGCGCACGCCTTCTTTAAATGGGGTGGATCAATACACCTGAGCGCACGCCTTCTTTAAATGGGGTGGATCAATACACCTGAGCGCACACCTTCTTTAAATGGGGTGGATCAATACACCTGAGCGCACGCCTTCTTTAAATGGGGTGGATCAATACACCTGAGCGCACACCTTCTTTAAATGGGGTGGATCAATACACCTGAGCGCACGCCTTCTTTAAATGGGGTGGATCCTGCAAATTAGCATCATTATGTATGCATACAACTGGCGCAGGTTACAGCTGCGCTCTGTTCTGCAGGACTGTTTGTTTAAAATCAACAGCGAACAGGTGCACCCAAGGCGAGTGTAGCGTGGTGCAGAATCTGAGCGCAAGAAATTTAAAATCCACCTGAATGGCTCGATCTAGTCTAATCTGTGTAGTAGTTGGCGGTGTGTGGGCGAGTTGAGTATTCATTTTTTACCAAAGTACCCATTGTACTGTTTCATCATGAAAGTTAATGTTTTTTAAATTGGATTTTTATACTATTTTATATTTACAATGGAAAAGGGACCTTTAGGGTGTTTATCACTCAGAAAACATTGATTTGTGTTTGTATGAATTAAGATTAAGGGGTCTCAATTTATTTGTTGTTTTATGAATAAGTATGAAATCGTTTTGGTGCCCTTGGGTTGGATTTATGTTTTGCCATATAGCATACTTGCAGCAATGCTTTTCTGCCCCCTGGAACTGCCTTGGTGCCCCTGACGTTTCACGCCCAAGGAAAGCAGTACTGCCTTGCCCTTCATGACCTTAATTTCATGCCCTGCCTGTATCAAAATACAAATACAACGAGTTTCTTTTACGAGCAATATTAAAAACACTGTGAGGTCCCACAGCATGAGTTTGGAATCGAGGTCTCCCTCAGTGCTTTAAATGATACCAGCAGAATAAAACTAGCAAAAGAAACACAGATACACTACATTGAAAGTATATTTAAGAATGATTACAAACAAATGGACAGAAAACCAGTTTCCATGTGCGTTCTGGTAAGTGTAACAATGCAATATGGACAGTATTAACGTTTTGGGAAGCGCTCCTGTTAGGATCATTACGGTACACTCGATTCCCGATTGCTGGGCTCGAACTTCCAGAAATACTTCCAGAAAAAAACCAGAAATAGAAAAAAAAAAAAAACCATCCACGGCAGAAATAACCAGACCGCCAAATACAACATTTACCCGCGAGAAAGATGCTTTCAAAACAAGCTCACAGATTGCAACTGGGAATGTGAATAGAAACAAACGCGCTGACACAGTCACGCCGCTTCAGATACACAATACACACATAAAAACAATGCGCTCCCACACAACAGAAAGTAACACAACATAACAGCTTTCTGCAGTTTTAAAACATATTTTACAGCTCAAAGACTGTCTCACCTGCTCTCTCCTCTCCCTCGGTGTTTGAACGGCTCTGCCTTCCACAGACGAGGCTATACCAACCACAAAATACAAACTGTTCAGTGCGGTTTGGCAGTTCATCTAACATGGACTGCGACGGGAATCGTGATACCGGGGATGTTTTAATAAAAAATGAATATGTCTTCCAATGCTAACATCGTAAACGAGCTGTTTGCAGCTCTATAGTTTTTTCAATTAATTCAATTTGAATTCAGGTAACCGGTTTCCCCCTGTGCCGGAGTTGGTAGAGTCCTCTGTCATCCGGAACGCTCTGATGGAGGCAGCGGCGCCGATGCTGCGAGTTTTTCGTGCTGTATAGTCTGCGTGTCGTGTGCCGGTATTGCTGTTCCCGTCCTCGTCTTCAAAACGAGATGCTCAAACACTAAGGCTATAGCCGTGGTAATGTTTTCTGAAGTATATCAGGTTAATCCAGGTTGAGCGCCGTTGTCTCAAACAGATGCGCAATGGCGTGGGCAGGGCGCAGTGTCGCCGCTTTCTCTTCGCTAGTCTCGGACGGGTCCGGGCGGGTGGTCTTGTTTTTGTAAATCCAGCACAGGGGAGCAGAAAGGTCATTCTTTACGAGTACACTTCCAGGCAGTAGCCTCTGCTATTTCTACCACATGCTTTTATTTCGTTTTTCTTAAACTGTATTATTGTATCCTATTCTCTATACAGGACAGAACAATAATAAAAGTATTTCTATAAAAGTTCTAAAAGTTTTCTATAGAATCTGTTAAAAATCATTTGAAATCTTACTTTTGAATAAGTACCCATTTTTGCTCCTGTCTTTAATCAGTTTAACAAAGATAAGGAAATCAGTGACATTGTTCACTGTATCTATTACATTATTGTTTATTTACTACAATACCAAAGGTAAAACCGCCTTGAATTGTCTTCAGTGTCATTTAAAAGCTTTTAGACATCTGAGGCACAGCAGGCTGAGGCACCCAGGAGATAAAGCACTCAGTCACAAGATCATGGAAACAAATGTTCCAACTTCTGTGTGTTACAACGAGAAGATGATGGATGTTATCACACCTCTTTCTTTTAGTTATATATGGTATTTGATAAGACCGTGTAAAGGCTAATAATGGATCAGTACAATAACAGAGGAACATTTCAGCAGGAATGTGTCAGGGGGTGGGACATTTTTCATACAATAACCCATGGTATCCTATGTAAAATGTCAGCACCCTAACCCCAACCCTAACCCATTGTATAATGAAAAGGAACAAAGGCTGATGAAACAATAAGACCTTGTGCAATTTAACTGGAACAATGTGTACACTGCCCCACACAAGCTGCGTGTTGACCAGAAAAATCCTGCGTGTTCAAATAGTGTGTTATGCATTCTGTGACACTTAGCTAAAGTTATAGCATTTCACTTTTAACAAAAGTAAGGGATTTTAAAACTGTTTTAATTGGTTTGATGAAGGTTTGTACATAGGCTCAAAACAGCTTATTAAACAGAAACAAAGGTTTTATCATCCCTCACAGCTGCACTCAAAAAACAGTCACTCAAGCATGGGTGTATTTGGGGCCACAAGCCAAGCTAAACAGCTTTTAAAAAGTTTTAAAATCCTTACACAGTACTTAGACTTAAATTTGGATGTATGCTTGCGTCCAATGGTTCCTCTCTCTCTCTCTCTCTCTCTCTCTCTCTCTCTCTCTCTCTCTCTCTCTATATATATATATATATATATATACATATACATATACATATACATACAGCTCTGAAAAAAATTAAGAGACCACTGCAAAATTATCAGTTTCTCTGGTTTTACTATTTATAGGTATGTGTTTGGGTAAAATGAACATTTTTGTTTTATTCTATAAACTACTGACAACATTTCTCCCAAATTCCAAATAAAAATATTGTCATTTAGAGCATTTATTTGCAGAAAATGACAACTGGTCAAAATAACAAAAAAGATGCAGTGTTGTCAGACCTCGAATAATGCAAAGAAAATAAGTTCATATTCATTTTTAAACAACACAATACTAATGTTTTAACTTAGGAAGAGTTCAGAAATCAATATTTGGTGGAATAACCCTGATTTTCAAGCACAGCTTTCATGCGTCTTGGCATGCTCTCCACCAGTCTTTCACATTGATGTTGGGTGACTTTATGTCACTCCTGGCGCAAAAATTCAAGCAGCTCGGCTTTGTTTGATGGCTTGTGACCATCCATCTTCCTCTTGATCACATTCCAGAGGTTTTCAATGGGGTTCAGGTCTGGAGATTGGGCTGGCCGTGACAGATCTTTAAAAGCACCCAGAGCCTAAGCTAAATTCCTCCAACTCCATCAGCCCAAACTTCCCCCTCTCGCAAGACTTAACTTGATACTCTTTACAGCGACAGTGATCTCTTTCTACTAACCAAAATTATACAGAAAGTAAATAATTAAGGTAGAAATAGCAAGTATATTTCTATACTCCACAGTATATTGAACTGCGTATTTCACAATTACAGAACGATTAAAAGAGGTGTCTACCAAAACACTGTAACATAGTAAATAAAGCATAGACATTATTGTATTGTAGTTCAGACTTAAGACAGACATAATTTGTGGTCAGAATCGAGGGTCTCCAACCCTGTGTGACAGGTCAAATTACATCTGGGACGTGTGTCTTTTTTTTAAAGTCTTACAGCCTTTCGCGTCTGCGACCTGAAATCGCATGGGGTCTGCGCCGGACGTATCGCATTCATCTGCAATAGATGTATGAACCAACCCTTAGGGCATGCTGCTAGATGGTGGAGTGGATTAAAGCATGTGAATTTCAGCTGTGGGGCTCGCACTGGGTTACACCAGCTTAAAAAAACCAAATTAAACACAGAGTAAGTAGCATTCCACATCAACCACGTGTTGCTACAACTGTTTAAATAATGTACCTGCATTTCTTTTCATTGTTCATATCATGAAAACTTTTGAAACTTAAAACTTTAAGGTCTGTTGCAAAGCTCTATGCGATAGTAATCGCAACTCCGTGGCCACCAGCTCTGGGAGCGGGGTGTCACGCAAGATCCCATCCATTTATGCAACCAGCATACTGGATGTATTAGCTAAGCGGGTACTCTGGGCCCCCGCAACGTAAGCCCTACTGCAGGTTTGGGCACATAGAGTCCTGGGCAGACCTCCCACCAGTGGAGCTTCACCAAGGCTGTGATGGTGGAGACTACGGGGGAAAACCCTGCCAGGCCTATCTTCTCCGCCCCCTCCAGCGAGGCCAGTTGAGAACCGTGTCACACACATGGAGTGCCTGTCCTCCTGTGGGATGTTATTCAAGCCCTACCCATAGCTGGGTATAGGTACCATTGCACCACGTGCCCCGAGTACTGTGCACACTCAAGCACCGAGTGCATTAAGCACTGGGCAACAGGTGCTGTGCACACTGTGTGCACTGCGTACACCGAATACCATGCAGCACCTACGCACTACCTGTATCGGGTACTGCGAGTCAATTAGCACAGTGCGCACCGTGATACCGAAGTAGCATGGGCCAAGCACACACCACGGTATTTAAAATTTACCAGGGGGCAGCTATGCAACAGTGCCTACCCTGACCGCGTGGTCACACACCTGGGCAGTTCGTAGCATACAACAGAAAGACAGGGTCGAAGCCACAGCAGGCGATTGACTGTGCGCAACAAATTAAACACAATACAAAAATGCAATAGCAGTGATAATACTGCAAAATTATAATAATAGAATATACAGCAATACAGATGGGGGAGAGCACACTGTCTGTTTGATTGTAAGGCCCACACGTGGTGAAAGTCCAACGCAGCCTGCGTGTATCTCAACTCAACAATGGGTCAAGCCTCGGTGAGGAGTACACGACTGGTCCGGCTGTAAGCTGCCACGCAGCTGAAATTAGCCGTGCAG
Source organism: Polyodon spathula (assembly GCF_017654505.1). Classification (NCBI taxonomy): domain Eukaryota; kingdom Metazoa; phylum Chordata; class Actinopteri; order Acipenseriformes; family Polyodontidae; genus Polyodon; species Polyodon spathula. The sequence goes on from NC_054586.1 coordinate 1,785,264, forward strand.
CTAATCCTCTGCACAAGCATGGGGACGCACAGTACAATCAAAACAGCAAGGTCCAACCTGCGGCCTGCAGGCAGCTGGTGGGGTAGCTTGACAACGGGGACAAGGCAGGCCCAGCCCTGGTGAAGTAACAATGCTCTCCCAAGTAAGAAAGGGGGTGAAAAACACACACACAGTCTTAACAATACTGCTTACCGGCAGTCAACTAAAAGACGACAGACAGAAGAGAAGCAGTCTGACATGCATAACGAGCAGGTGCTGAATATAGTAAGAAGTAGAACAGCTCAGTGACACCTACCTTTAGGAGGCATATATCCATAATGATGTTGTTGGTGGCCATCTTTGAATTGAAAGAGAACTGTTGTTTTTACAGCAAAAAACTGGCAGCTGGGTTGCCAGTAATATACCATATAAAAATAGTATCATAATACTTCATGTTTTTACATACATTAGAGTAATCTTTTTTGTAGAGATTTAAAAACCACACATTTACAGTAAAATACCATAAAAACAAACGATTAGTAAAGTTTAGCAAATTAACTCTTAATAAAAAGAGTTTATATCCGTTATGGAGCTGCTTTTACAGTAAGTTTCAACCAGCAATAATCGTGCCTCTGACTTATTTCATAGGCTACGAAACTGCCAGCATTGAACGCAGCAGAGAACAGAGATCAAGGGAATAGAGGGGAAGCCCACTCCAAGATCTGACTTACCACAAGATGGAGATCATACAAAATATGAACAAAACACATAAAATAGTGAGGGAACACAAAGGTCATGTAAATTTATATATAATTGTGCAACCACACAGCACATTTAACACACAAATAACACTGATAAAACACTACTATTTGCAATCAGCCTGCAATGGATTCTGGGATTCCAGTTTTAATGTAATTAGTTTTAATATCTACAGTATTTAACCGTCAATGCTACCCATGTTTTTTTTTAAAGAAATGTGGTCTGTTAAAACAATGGAAAATATGTTTTTACTTTTTAATGTAAGAAACTATTTTTACAAGACATTTCCATAAAAAAAAACACATTTTGTTGTTTTTTAGTATGAAGCTAATTTCCTGTTAAATTTAAGGTAAATTATCATTTTATAAGAGAAGACAATTTATCTTCACTGTTTACCAGAATTCTGAATTTATGGACATTTTTTATAGTGTATATTTTCTTAAAGTTTAAACATTTAATAAATTTTATGAAATCTAGCACCCTGAATTACATTACACATTTATAACAATATCTATCTGTTTTGACACTGAAAATTTCTAATGTTATATACGGTACTTTAGTTCTTCACCCCCTTGGTATAATAGGGTAGGATTGCCAGTGTGAAAGAGGCTTATTTATCTATCTTAAGCTTACCAATAGTGAGTCCTACCTTGACCTGGCTGGAGTGGTACAGGAAAAACAAATAGCTAGTAATATAACCTACATGCTAACTCCCTCATTCTCAACCACACTGGACATCACGCAATCTAAAATGACAATGTCACCGCTGCTGGGAGTCACTCACCTGCTAGACTGCATTCTGAATGTGATTGCCTGTCTCTCTTTCCACCTCCCTGCACGCTGTTGGGAGAGCTTTCCTCTTATATACATATGTGCGATGTATGTGTGTGTGTGTGTGTGTGTGTGTGTATATATATATATATATATATATATATATATATATGCTATTGTTTATTCATATGTGCGCTGTTTTATTATTTGTTGTCTTATTGTTTGCGGTGCAGATGTAAAGCCGCCGCTATTATTTGTTATTGTGTTGTATTTTTTATTTTAAAACCTCATGAGGATGCTTGACTGATCAGCTACTGGGGTAATAAGATAACTCATTAATTAATAGCTAGTTACTCCCTCAGCCAGAATATAAACCCTGCAGCTGTCTTTGTTCAGAGAGAGTGTTCGAGAGTGGAGAATGTGAGGAGTTAGGAGGTTAAAGGGTTAAACAGGAATAATAGCAATTGCTAAGCTGCTGGCATAAACACCAGCACGATACCTGTTTGTAATTTGTTTATTTGTTTGGCCAGTACAGCTTTTGTTTTGCGGTGTTGTTCAAATCTTTATTTTGTTTATTATTTAATAAAGTACTGAGCGCTGTAGTGTTAGTTTTGCCCAGCCATTCATTGTTTTGGTTTCTGCTCTGGTCTGACCCCTGCAAAGCCATCCTTTCACAGTGGGTCCTATCATTCTGTCCATGAAAGTAACAGAAATGCAACATACAAAGGGGTGCTGAGCCAGTCTCTGTGTCTACTTGGTTTCTTTTCACAAACTCCCCCACTGACAAAGAATGCTTTTAAAAAGAGTCATAAACTAAATACTGGACACAGGGTGTACCTTCAGCAGCGCTGAATACTGTGGCGCTCGTCAGCGTCTTTCAAAAGCTCTGTACAATTGGCTGCATAAATGGGGTTACAAAGACACGCTATTTTTATTTTTTGGTCTGTGTGTGTTAAGTCCCAGACTCATTTGTGTTTGTGAAAGTAGAGTTTTGTTTTATTAAAAAGTCACAAACTGTGTAAAGTGTTTTATTGTTATTCAGCCAGGAGGCAGCCAAGTCGCAGGCTGCAGTTTACCATGTTCCCCAGCAGAGGGAACCCAACGAACACAAGGACTGTGATGTTAATTCCAAAGGACTGTAAGAGTGCGCCATAGAAGGCGCCTTCCCTGTTCTTCCTGTGTGGACCACATGGTGGTGCAATTGTACTGCTCTGGAGAAAGACCACCTAAGGATTACTTACCTGTTCCCTGGAATATAAGGATTACAAATACGTTTAAGAAAAACCACTTAAACACGAGACACTTACCTGGTGGATTATATAGAGCCAACGCCAGCTCTACACTTTGTCAGTAGTCGTTGGAGGAACCACGGCCTGCACGTGACATTGCTTAAAGCAATATATACTGTACTTGCCACAAGGTCAGCTTGGGCAAGTTAATAGAGAGGGTTGAAGTGAGATTAGAGGGGCAGGTGTTTTGCTTGTTTTATTATTTTTACAATAGTGTGGTGATTAACCCATAATAATCAAATCATTAATAAAGTGTCCTTTTCTTCAACCCGCACTTCTGTCTACCGGTGTCACATTTCATATTGACAGTTGGCTACCACAATTCAAAATAGCATACATTCAATTAAACCTTGAAAGGGCCAAAAACATTCCTTTTACATTACGTACTGTTCAATAATATGCATTTTCAATTGGTATTTCATTTTCAATGTGACATGGATCCATAATCGGCTTTTATAGACGCAATAAAGAAGGAATTCCTGGAACGGATAGATGTTTGAGTCAAGTGTTTAAACACATGTGCAAACGGGGTGCAGAGGCAGCCGAGACAATAGATGCACATATTGAAAGTGAATCAAACTATCCATCCTAACTAGTGAATACTAGGAGTTACAATACAATGCATGTGTTACATTGTATCACTTAATAAAAAGGGCTTCTGTTTTAATATTTTGTCTAGTGTCTTCTTGAGGAAACAATAGCGCAAACTGTGAATAAAACATACATTGTAAAAGTGAGTTTCAGCTTCATGTTCTTGAGCTATGTGGTTGTGCTGCAGTAATTCAGATGAAAAGTAGCAAGTATTAAACAACACTTTATAAAGAATACAATGATTCCTTTTATTAAATATAAAACAGCCACAGAACCAGTACCTGCTGTAGTAAGACCAGCATTACAAAGGTTTATAAAGCCATACTAAAAGAGTACTACAGTACCACAGAAGTACTGAACAATAATAAAAGTACTTTAGTTTTCTATAGAATCTGTTAAAAATCATCTTACTTTTGAGCAAGTACCCATTTTTGCTCCTGCCTTTAATCAGTTTAACAAAAATAAGAAAATATCAGTGACATGGTTTCCCATTACTGTATCTGGTTTACTTACTATAATACCAAAGGTAAACTTACTGCCTTGAATTGTCTTCAGTGTTATTTAAAAGCTTTTAGACATCTGAGGCACAGCAGGCTGAGGCACCCAGGAGATAAAGCACTCAGTCACAAGATCATGGAAACAAATGTTCCAACTTCTGTGTGTTACAATGAGAAGATGATGGATGTTATCACACCTCTTTTAGTTATCTATAGTATTTAGTAAGACCGTATAAAGGCTAATAATTAATCAATACAATAGAGGAACATTTCAGAAGGAATGTGTCGGGGGGGGGGGGATTTCATAGGACGATGAAAATTATTCTGGCGGGTGGGAACATTTGTTTGATGGCTGACATTTTTCATACTATAACCCATGATATTCTTTGTAAAATGTTGGCACCCCAACCCCTGCCCCGCCCCCCAATACTTTACATAAAATAATCAGGGGACCATTTCCAGAGGGGACGTTTTTTCGTCCCACCTCTCTATTTGCCTTTTTGTTTTAATGACTTGCTTCTATATATCAGCTCATTGAAAATATGTAAATCAATATGTGCTGAAAAACTTCTGAATTTCTTTTTAAATTTCTAGTTTTACTTGAACTGATTTGTTTAAAAAAAGAAACCCAAGACCCAGGAACATACTGTAATACTACTATTGTTATAAGATGCTTTACTGTTTTGTACATAATAATAATAATAATAATAATAATAATAATAATAATAATAATAATAATAATAATAATAATACCATTCGTTAGTGCTAGGTCAGCTGGTTAGTGCTGTGTTACCAGAGTATCCCTTTAAGACAGCGCATGTTGGGAAGGGGGGTGTAAACAGCACTAGGGAAGTAATTGTACATGTTGGGGTTTCTCACGGAATAAACAGTAAGTGAATAAGAGGACACTTTTTCTATACTTTCCTAAAAATTGTGTTTGGATATCGCTCTGAGCGGAATAAAGCTATGCTAGTGATTAAATAAAGACTGGACTTTCTTCCATTGCTATTCATGTTTATTTTGATAGTACTGACTAGTTTAAATAGCGTCGCTTACCAAGTGACATATTCTTATCAAAGAAGTGTCAATACATGCTGAAGGGAAGCAGCAGTGACGCTCATTTTGCAGCACTAACACAGCACAAATGAATGACCCATATTTGGTTAAACCCGCTATTCTAAGGGGACTGTGACATCACTCGCCCTAAAAGAATCGTGAATAAATCTTGAAGGCAAACAGCACTAACATTCATTTTGCAGCAGTGACCAGCACAAACGAATGGGACAAGTTTGGTTCAATTCCGGCATTGTAGGGGGGTTGAGTGATATCACTCCCCTAATCGTTAATATCTTGAAAACAAACATTTGTTTCATCGGCACAAACGTAGCAAACAAATTATATATGTCTCAAGGGGGGCCAACTTCAAGCTCAGCACAGCAGGTAATCTAAACTGTTCTGCAATGGAAATCTTTACGACCCTCTGTTACTATTATCTAGTGTTCTGAAGCAGATCTACAGAATATTAAGGGGAAGGAAGGAAGGAGGAAGACATCATTAACACCACAGCATCTGAAGTCTAATAGTTTAAGACTTGAAATGCCATTTTTAAAAGAACGTTCAATTACAACTATGAATTTCTCACACACCCTTTATATACAGAGATACTGGAAAACGTTCAGGAACTCAAACTCAATGTCAATTAAATCCTTTCTAAATAGCTAAGATTGCTTTAGGATATAATGTACTGTCACTCTAAAGACAGCATACTGATACAAAATACAAGTAAACAAGCCATATTTTGCCCAAAATGAATAAACAGCTAATGGTGATTCCACAAAAGCACCAGCTCTGTCACTGTCAGTTTGCGGCACTTCATTCTGCAGATAGTTTATTATCAGTTATTCATAAACTGTATAAACTGTGAATGCAGTAATAATGGCAATGCTGCAGCATGTATGTTTTGCAGATTGTTTACTTGAACCTTTTACACATTACAGTATATTTTTATAGCTCTACTATTGTGGGGCTATCATAATAATTGGACAATCTACTCAATAATAATAAAAAAAAAATGATAGGAATTGTATTTCAATCCCATTGCACTGAAGCAGGGCTCCAGCACGCTATTTAAACACTCAGCAAAGCAGATTCATTCATTCAAAACCAAAAGAGCATTTGCTCCAGTGTAAGGTTTGCACTACTTGAAATTAAACAAATCATTAAAAAACACAAGGTTGTTTCAGCTTGTGTTTGCTCTGGTGCAATAGCTTCAAGGCCGTTCTAGTTAGATGAATCACACAATTCTGCCACAACCATGAAAACTTCTATATCGTTTACTGTATGCACCGCCACTGGGACAGCAATGCCATTTATAGCTCAAATTGCATTTTACAAATATCATATTAGTTATTGGCAGCTTTGTTTAATGTGTTGGGTTCGTATCACACATATAAGGCATATATTTCTAACATGCCCCATCACGTAGAATGACCCTGTAAACTCTGTCCTAAATCTACAACCATGATGAGTGAGATTAATTTCCAATTCAGGGGCAGGAGATGAATCCAAGGGCTCTCCACTTCATTCTGAAAGAATGGGTCTGTCTCCAGTTTGACATGCTCCCCTTCTCAGTGTTACTGGATTCAGGCTGCCACTCCCTCCTGCCCTCCCTCATTTACTTTAGGGTGAGAGAGAGAGAGAGAGAGGAATAAGTCAGTTCTCCACACACTCAAACAAGCAGGGTGGAGAGGTGAGGGGTTGGGAGGGTGGGAGGCTGGCTCCAGTGTGAATTCGCTGGTGTTTTTTTAGGTGTCCTGATTCAATGAAGCTCCTCCCACATTCTGTACAGTGATACGGTCTCTCTCCAGTGTGCATTCTCTGGTGTCTTTTTAGGATGTCTGACTGTCTGAAGCTCTTCCAACATTCAGTACAGTGATATGGCTTCTCTCCAGTGTGAATTCGCTGGTGTTTTTTTAGGGTGTCCGACTGTCTGAAGCTCTTCCAACATTCAAAACAGTGATATGGCTTCTCTCCAGTGTGAATTCGCTGGTGTCTTTTTAGGGCATCTGACTGTGTGAAGCTCTTCCAACATTCAGAACAGTGATATGGCTTCTCTCCAGTGTGAATTCGCTGGTGTCTTTTTAGGTGTCCTGATTCAATGAAGCTCCTCCCACATTCATTACAGTGATATGGCTTCTCTCCAGTGTGAATTCGTTGGTGTGTTTTTAGGTGTCCCGATTCAATGAAGTTCCTCCCACATTCGTTACAGTGATACGGCTTCTCTCCAGTGTGAATTCGTTGGTGTGTTTTTAGGTGTCCTGATTCAATGAAGCTCCTCCCACATTCATTACAGTGATACGGCTTTTCTCCAGTGTGAATTCGTTGGTGTGTTTTTAGGTGTCCTGATTCAATGAAGCGCCTCCCACATTCTGTACAGGGATATGGCTTCTCTCCAGTGTGAATTCGCTGGTGTTTTTTTAGGGTGTCTGACTGTCTGAAGCTCTCCCCACATTCAGAACAGTGATGCTGCTTCTCTCCAGTGTGAATTTGTTGGTGTCTTTTTAGGTGTCCTAACCGACTGAAGCTCTTCTTACATTCAGTACATTGATGCAATATCTTTGGTCGGGATAGGTTTTCTGAATCCTTAAACAAGTCTATAGACTCCTCTTTAATGTGGACAGGCTCCAGTTCAGTCTCCTCTTCTTCAATGTGGACAGGCTGCAGTTCAGTCTCTTCTTTAATGTGGACAGGCTCCAGTTCAGTCTCTTCTTTAATGTGGACAGGCTCCAGTTCAGTCTCTTCCTCTTTAACGTGGACAGGCTCCAGTTCAGTCTCTTCTTTAATGTGGACAGGCTCCAGTTCAGTCTCTTCTTTAATGTGGACAGGCCCCAGTTCAGTCTCTTCCTCTTTAATGTGGACAGGATCCAGTTCAGTCTCTTGTTTAATGTGGACAGGCTGCAGTTCAGCCTTCTCTTCTTTAATGTGGACAGGCTCCAGTTCAGTCTCTTCCTCTTTAACATGGACAGGATCCAGTTCAGTCTCTTGTTTAATGTGGACAGGATCCAGTTCAGTCTCTTGTTTAATGTGGACAGGCTCCAGTTCAGTCTCTTCTTTAATGTGGACAGGCTGCAGTTCAGTCTGTCCTTTGATATGGACACGTACCATTTCCAGAACCTCCTCATGTTTAATGCAAACAGACTCCATCTTTGTTACTTGGCTTTCACGAAGATAAGGCAGTCCTGAAAACAGAAAATAAAACTAAGTATTATAATCTGTGCTCTATTGGTGTGTTTACACTTACAACTCAGACCTGAGCTGGCTTAGTTCAATCAGACAAAAATTCTTATCATTTGAGCCCGTTTAATGTTGCACACATTCCTGGCTAGCTTTGGCCCTGTATGCGCATGCTTAACCCCTGAACTGCAGTGCGTGCCCGATGACATCATATCAAGTATCCTTGTATGAAGACATTTCCACTCCCAAAACACAGAGGCAGAAGTGATTAAATCAACAACAAGCCTGTAATTTGTGTCCGGTGTGTGTTTCTACACCAATGTGTGCGTTCCGTGCCAATTAGGATTTCATTTGAGTATCAAAAAAGTACAGAAACAGGTGCTGTTGTCTACATTTATATATGAAACTCTTCTCAGGGTGGAATTCATATCGCCTGGTACCGGGACAACAAGTTTTATCTGATACTTTGACAGCTGGACACATCGTTTTCCTCTCACCTCGTCAGCTCTGTTGCTAAAAAAAAACACTCCGGGTACATTTCCAGAAAGTCACGCAAGTTCTTGAAAACTCTGAATTGTGACAGTTTAGCACATATAGTGTTTCACATCTTATGAATCAGACACTTGAAATAAGTTACATGTTTATGTATTGTCATTTCAACTTTAAAAAACACAATGCATCTGAGTATTTAGTGTACTTTGTACTGTGTCTGTAGAATAACACATTTACTGTAGATATTATGATAAACATTACAGATCTGAATTTATAGAAATTATGCAAATGTAATGCTTTAGGGCTCCAGACAGCAAGTAAAATGGTTGCAAATGCAACAAAAATGATTTCACAATTAAGCGCCATTAACACAAAAACACTGCCTCTTCCTTATAAAGCTTGTGTCAATATTTGAATCGTTCAGATGAAGAACCATATAAGTGCACTAGTTTTGAGCTGTGCAAACTTGTTATTTTAAGTGCTTGACAAAATATCAGAAGATTCTTACCTGAATCATATGCATCCTTCTCTAAGCCTTTATTTTTCATTAAATTGGTTTTTCAGAGGGATTTATTATTTAGGTTTTACAGAGAATTTAAAAAATGTAATGTGGAACAACAGTATATCTCCAGCTATTTAGTGGAAGAACAGTATACCACATGACAAGGAATATTTCATTAAAATATTTCATGTTTCCAAATACATTCCAACCTTAAATATATTTATTAGGGCAACTAAGTATGGTTTTACAAAATAATTTAGAATAAAACTGTTGTCATTGTAATACATTTGTAAATTTGTACGAGGGCTGGAACGATAGTGGTTTCTTACTATCGATGCATCGTTTATCCAGAATGCAAAAGAAACTTGTAAACAATAAGTACATATATTTTCATCAAATCTAATCATGAAAAGTAAACGTTTCTTCATTTCAACTTAAAACTACACATTTCCAATTCATGTCTAGTCACACTGTTGGTGAAGTTCCCCACGAACAGTTAACAAAATATTACAAATATTACTGTTACCTTAACCTTTTGCGGTCCAATGTCGGACCAGGTCCGACATTACGATTTTCCCTTTCCTGTCCAACATCATCGAAAAGACGTAAAGCACAGGTCTCTAGTCGTTTTTTCTCCAGAAAAAGCTGAGAAAACCATTCAATGGCCGAATGAAACCAAAAAAAGAGGGGTATGTGAGCAATAGCCCTAGCAACTGCACCACACAGAGATAAGCAGACATAAACAAAGGAGAGAGCTGCTTCCGCATCCAGCGCTCAAAGAATATCACAGACATTTGCAGCGCTTTCTGAGGTGTTATAGTAATAAAATACGGGACAGACTGCACTTAAATAAAAAGGGAACCAATCTACTTGGAGTAAAGATCCTCGAGCAGGTTCAGAAGCATTAAAACTAGAAAGGAAGGGGGGAGAAATCAACAAAAAAACAGAAGAGAGACCGCATCAAAACAAGGACAACAACTCAGGTAAGACAACCATTAAAAGTATTTATCTAAATGCTAGAAGTATCAGAAACAAAATTTTAGAACTTGAAGCTACTGCACTAACAAGTAACTATGATGTGATAGGTGTTACAGAAACTTGTCTGAGAGTGATGGGGACAAATATAAAATTTGTGGTTATACACTGTAAAGGAAAGACAGGCAGGACAGAGGAGATGGATGGGTAGCACTATACATAAGAAATCTTGAAGCCCAGGTGTTAAACCTGGACAAAGAAAATAAAACCGAATCAATATGGGTCAGAATAATAGGTGCATGCTATAGACTGGAAGATTTAGATAGCGAGCAAAATAATCTGTTATACAATGACACTAGAAATGCGTGTAGCAAAGGAGAAGCCATGGTAATGGGTGATTTCAACTTCCCCCATATAAAATGGGAAAACCTGGTGGGGAGCACGATGGACGAAATTGAAATGGCAGAAATGACAAATGACTGCTTCCTAACATAATTTGTCAAGGCACCGACTAGAGGGGAGGCATGCCTTGATTTAGTCTTTTCAAATAATGAAGACAGAATAACAAAAACAGAGGTCAGAGAACCACTGGCAAACTCAGACCACAACATGGTCTCATTTGAAGTGATTTTTAAAACCCCAAAAGTAAAGACTAAAGCTAAGGTTTACAATTTTAGAAAAGCAAACTATGAAGGTATGAAACAGAGACTAACAGAAGTAGTTTGGCGTAAAATAGAGAAAACATCCACAGAAAAAGGATGGCTGTTCTTCAAAAATGTAGTATTAGAGGGGCAAAACAATTACATCCCTAAAGTAGACAAATCTAAATGTAAAACTAAATTGCCAAAATGGTTTAATAGATCAATTAAAAAAAATATTCAGCGAAAAAAGGCACTTTACAGATTGTTTAAAAGGGACTAAAAACAAAGTACACAGAAAGAGTATACGGAACTGCAAACGCAAGTCAAAAAGGAAGAGAGAAATAGAAATGAACATTGCTAAGGGAGCTAAAACCAATTCCAAAATGTTTTTCCAATATTACAACAGCAAGAGAACATTCAAAGAGGAGGTTAAATGTCTAAGAGATACAAATGGCAAAATCATAGACAAAGAAAAAAAAATAGCAAATATATTAAATGATTACTTTTCACAAGTTTTTACAAAGGAGGATACGGACAACATGCCCCACATGTCAACCTGTTCCTATCCAGTTTTAAATAACTTTACAATAACTGAGGCAGAAGTGTTAAAGGGACTAGGAGCTCTTAAAATAAACAAATCCCTTGGGCCGGATGAGATCCTCCCAATAGTACTCAAAGAAATGAAAGAAGTTATTTACAAACCGCTAACCAAGATCATGCAACAGTCTCTTGACACAGGGGTTGTACCGACAGACTGGAAAATTACAAACGTAATACCGATCCACAAAAAAGGGAAACAAAACTGAACCAGGTAACTACAGACCAGTAAGCCTGACTTCTATTATATGCAAACTTATGGAAACTATAATAAGATCCAAAATGGAAAATTACCTATATGGTAACAGTATCCTGGGAGACAGTCAACATGGTTTTAGGAAAGGGAGATCGTGTCTAACTAACTTGCTTGATTTTTTTGAGGATGCAACATCGATAATGGATAATTGCAAAGCATATGACATGGTTTATTTAGATTTCCAGAAAGCTTTTGACAAAGTCCCGCATAAAAGATTAATTCTCAAACTGAACGCAGTTGGGATTCAAGGAAACACATGTACATGGATTAGGGAGTGGTTAACATGTAGAAAACAGAAAGTACTGATTAGAGGAAAAACCTCAGAATGGAGTGTGGTAACCAGTGGAGTACCACAGGGATCAGTATTAGGTCCTCTGCTATTCCTAATCTACATTAATGATTTAGATTCTGGTATAGTAAGCAAACTTGTTAAATTTGCAGACGACACAAAAATAGGAGGAGTGGCAAACACTGTTGCAGCAGCAAAGGTCATTCAAAATGATCTAGACAAGATTCAGAACTGGGCAGACACATGGCAAATGACATTTAATAGAGAAAAGTGTAAGGTACTGCATGCAGGAAATAAAAATGTGCATTATAAATATCATATGGGAGATACTGAAATTGAAGAAGTAATCTATGAAAAAGACCTAGGAGTTTTTGTTGACTCAGAAATGTCTTCATCTAGACAATGTGGGGAAGCTATAAAAAAGGCCAACAAGATGCTCGGATATATTGTGAAAAGTGTTGAATTTAAATCAAGGGAAGTAATGTTAAAACTGTACAATGCATTAGTAAGACCTCATCTTGAATATTGTGTTCAGTTCTGGTCACCTCTCTACAAAAAGGATATTGCTGCTCTAGAAAGAGTGCAAAGAAGAGCAACCAGAATTATTCCAGGTTTAAAAGGCATGTCATATGCAGACAGGCTAAAAGAATTTAATCTATTCAGTCTTGAACAAAGAAGACTATGCGGCAACCATATTCAAGCATTCAAAATTCTAAAAGGTATTGACAATGTCGACCCAAGGGACTTTTTCAGCCTGAAAAAAGAAACAAGGACCAGGGGTCACAAATGGAGATTAGACAAAGGGGCATTCAGAACAGAAAATAGGAGGCACTTTTTTACACAGAGAATCATGAGGGTCTGGAACCAACTCCCCAGTAATGTTGTTGAAGCTGACACCCTGGGATCCTTCAAGAAGCTGCTTGATGAGATTCTGGGATCAATAAGCTACTAACAACCAAACGAGCAAGATGGGCCGAATGGCCTCCTCTCGTTTGTAAACTTTCTTATGTTCTTAAATGGAATTAGCAATCGTTTAGTCAACTTAATTAAAATGGAATTAGCAAAATCAGTTGAATTTCTGTCACAAAGACAGTGTCTTCTTTTCATCAGGAATGTTGGAAAACATGATCGTTAAACGATGAGCGTACCTCTGACCGTCTTGATATGGTAGAACAAAAGGACGTGTTTTTCTGAATAACGTCTATCGTCTAACAAACCAAGTTTAACGGGCAGACGTTTGGTTCACGATTGTTAACTTACTTCCGTCGGGAACGTAGAGCCCTTGTTCGACAAGGGTTCTTTGCCCAGCATTGATATGCAAGCTACAACAGCGCTGTTATAGCGCCAGAGCGCCAGGCTCTAAGACTTTTGGAGGTGTCCACCAGGGACTGCCGTGGACCAAGGTTCTCAGGAGAAAAACAGTTTTGATAATGCCACTGGACTCAAAGGGTCTCAAGCAAAATGGAGAAATATGAACAAGGAAGATGACAAAAACTAGATGTATGGACCTTTTGGGGCACCAGGGGTCTGAAGAGGAATGCACTGAGTTCAGAGGTCGTCACACTAGACTACACACACACACACACACACACACACACACACACACACTAAATTAAATACATGGTAACAGAATAATGTGTTGTACCTTTGCTATTGGTTAAGTGTCAGAGAAAGGGGAGGTGGACCATCTATACAGAAGGGTATTTAATGTCATGCAAAAATTGTAAGAACGAGTATTCTGTTTGTCCTGTACCTGGGACCAGACTCCCTGCATATTTCAATAAACCTAACAACTGATTGAAGAAAAGGACTCTGTGCATTTTCTTGAATCTACTTACTCACCATCCTTTTTTTAAAGTTACATCAAGAACTTCAGTCAGTCTGTGTTTTATCCCTGTTGCAAGTGGGTACAAAGAACTAGCCATAATGTTTTTTTTTCTCTGCAAAAGTACTGTAGCCAGTTCAGTTGGAATGGCTGTAGTAGAGGTAGTATCTCAGCCATTAGCTTCCACTGCTCAGTCGTGAGATCTAAAGTAGCTGCGTCAGACTTTTTGGTCAAATCTGGGTTTGACAAAACAGCAATAACTGGCCATTTTAATTCAAGAAGGCGTTCAAACATATAATAAACCGTGTTCCACCTTGTTTGTACGTCCTGTATTAACTTGAGTGGTGCTTTTTCTGTGTTCAGCATTTCTGTTTGTTTCCTATTTAAAGCACTTGTTGCCATCTCACTCTTTTTAAAATGTGCAGCCAGTCTCCTTGCTGCTGCCACTAACGTATGGACTTGTCGTACATCCTCCAAGCTTTTCTGAATGCAGAGATTTATATTGTGCCCTGCACAGCTCACAATTGCCACGCTACCAAAAAGTAACACAGCACGCTCGCTTGCAGAAAGCAAAGACATTGCTCTGCACCGTTGGCCGCGTTGTCATGAACACAAGCTGTTATTTTATCAGCCACTTCAAACTCTGTTCATCTAATTGATCGTTTCTGCTAAATTCACAGCTGTGTGTCTCTCATGTACTTTTGACTCGAGTTCCCAGTTTTGCTTTATGTAATGGCATGACTTAAATGACTTTAAAAACACTTCTTTTGTCATGCTTGACCATACATTGGTAGTGACGGACATTGAATTAAACTCCTGACTTAAATCCTGTCAAAGCTTTTCCTTTGCACGTTCGTGATCAAGAGTAATGAATTTGGAGATTGTTTTTCGACAGGGCATTTCATAGCCTGGAGCAGGATTCGCAATCAGAGAAAGGCTAAATTATCAGGGAGAAAAAACCTTCGGTCACACATTAACCCTTTCAATATATGTTTTGTTGCATTATACAATTACAAACAATATTCCAACACAAGTATCTCAACAATTTTACAATTGTGGCTGTGCACAGTAGCCCTGTCAGTTGTTTCACAGATATAGACTGCATGCTTAACTGGTGACATCCATAAAATTGCTTTATACTACTGTATAAAAACACTGGTGCCTGCACGGCCTTCAATTGTAACCGTCTCTAGGGCTACTACTTGTTCCATTCTTTCCCACTTTTTATCAACGTATTAATAATGCAGTATGGTATGGAACATACCTTGTATAATGTTGCGGTCAAGTTTTAAATATTTAAATTTAATAAATATTACCACAAAAAAAAAGGGTTTTTCCCCAATGAGACTTGTTGCTGTAATAGTAAGTAGAGCACCTCTAGACACTTCAAACCTGTCAATGTTTACAGACATCACTTTGCTCATTGCGTCATTAAAATAAGCAGGACATCTAAGAATTATATTTTGTCAAGTCTTTCAGAAAACCAAATGTCCAGCACAGTTGTGAGAGTCATATTTAGAATCTGATTGTGACATCACTAAACACTGTAGTTTAGTCTACAATAAAGTTTTTTTTTTTTTTTTTAAACTTTGTTTTTTTTCTGTTCAAGTACAGAAGTTTTAAACCAATAAATTTACATGAGTACAATTCTAAAGTTATGGCAAAGCGTATATACATACACACACACACACACACACACACACACACACACACACACACACACACACACACACACACACACACACACGTCCATTAAACATTATGTCTTGTTACAGACCAAGTTCATCAAAGTATGTTCTTAGCCATTTTAAAAATTAACCAAGCAGCAAGCAGGCAATATATAATCAGGAACATTAGTCAGGTATTATTTTACCGACTGAGAGTCATTTCAGTACCATGAGGTTGCTTCGTCAGTTCATGTACAATATTGTAAAACTTGTGACCACGTAGCCAGATATATTTCTTGTCTATTTTGTAGTATAACTGTAATTTTTTCCATGTCTGCTAATTCACCACTTAACCTAACCACATGGCTGTTGAGGGCACCCGGTCAGATTTCCAGCATTTTGTTATGCATTTTCTAGATACGTCAGTAGGTAAAACATACTATCAGTTTATTAGTGCCTATATATAAATATCATTATGAGGGGCAAGTCCAAGCAGAAAATACAGGGGACCAGAGGGATAGTAATTTCAGTCATTTTCTATATTATTTGCGTGTTTGAATCCAGAATGGCTGAGGTCTTTGGGCAGTCCCAAAAAATACCCGAGACAATGCGCCTACCTGCCCACATTGTCTCCAACATGGAGAGGGGGTTTCTATGAGGTTTTATTCTCCCCATGAGGAGTAAAATAATTCAAAAAACGATAAATTAATTTAAATTGAAATTTTGCTCTACTTCTATTACAGGTAGTGGCTGAGTGGACTATTTTCCATACATTCTCCCAGGTTTCTTCTGATATTGGCCTCTGCAGATCAGCCACCCAGTCAGTCCTGAGGTTACGTATTGACAGGTTGCATTTTAAGAAAGGTGTAAATAAAGATTAGAAGTAATTCGTTTGTCCTTTTTTTGTTCGATAAAGTAACAACATAACAGTCCAACCGTAAAACTTTCCATATTTCAAGTAGCTCATCGATAGGAGTCAAGGGATCCTGCATTTTGGATCAATAGGTTTTAGCGATAAAATTGTTAACCTGCAAGATCCAAAAAAGCTAACTTTAAACAAAATTAATTCTGCCTGTATTTCCTCTAAATGATTTTAGGGATAGACCCCTAAATAATTGAGAGATTTTGCAACTTCCGACCCTATCTCGGACCTAATACCTTAAATCCCTGAGACATTGAAGCTCTCTGAAAGCCTGGATTATGGAATATAACTGAAGTTCTGGAGGAACTTCCACAAAATTCATATTGACGTTCTACTCCCCCAAGAGTCTAAGTGTATGCACTATAAAGGGGTTATCAAGTATTCTACCTATTGATTGTGGGCCACCACAAAATGGTAAGTAATTTGGTGGTGTTGATTGACAGTATAAAAATTTCTAGCCATAGGAGTCCTCAGGTTTTCTAATCCAGGCAGCCATATAATAGAGCTGTGCAGCCCCAATTATAAAGTCGGGTTTCCTGTAACTTTCCTGTAAATTCTAATTGATTTTTTGTAACTTATACAAGCTTTTATGCTTTGCCAGATAAATTTGGATATTGTTCAATCAAGCTGAGTTAGGACTTTAACTGGAATTTTAATTGGGAGCATTGAGAACAGACATAGAAGACGTGGAAGGACGTTCATTTTCACTGAAGCTATGCGACCAGCTAATGAGAGAGGCAGTGGCATCCATCGTTCTGTGCCTTCACAAATTTATTCACAAACATATTATTGCAGGAAAGTTAGCTGTATACAATTGATCATAATTTGGAGTTATATTGACACCTAGATATTGAATACTTGAGGAAGTCCATTGAAAGGGAAAGTTCTCTCTAATGCTAGTAGGTATAGACCCGAAAGCCATCATAGCTACTGTTTTGTTCATATTTATCCAGTAACCCGATGTCGCGCCATATTCCTCAATTATTTTAAAAATATTTGGAGTGGAGATCAAGGCTTCCGTTATATAGAGAATAATATCATTAGCATATAGAGATCTTATGTTCTGTTATGCCGATCCGTAAACCTTGAATGTTTGTAGAAGATCTTATTGCCTCTGCCAAGGGTTCTATACTTAAGGGCAAATAAGAGGGGAAGAGGCAAGCCCTGCCCATGCCCCTTTGAAGTGGAAATGAGCGAGAAGTATTATTATTGGTGCGTACTGACGCTCTAGGACTTGAGTATATGATTTGTATCCATTTTATAAATTGGTCCCCAAACCCAAATTTGTTAAGTGCAGATGTTAAAAAGTTCCAATCAACTCGTTGAATGCTTTTTCAGCATCAAGGGAGAGTACAAAGGCTCTTGTCTGGTGAATTTTGGAATAATTCAATATATTTAATAATCGCCTAAAGTTGTCTGTTGAGTGTCTACCTGTAATAAAACCTGTTTGGTCTGGTATGATTAGCTTTGTAATTATCATTTCAATTCTTAGCTGAAATTTGTGTTAAAATTTTTGAATCACAGTTAATTAGGGAAATTGGTCTATATGACGCACAGTCCAGCACATTTTTGCCAGGTTTTTTAATTAGTTATAGTAGCATCATTCCATGTGTCTGGGGATTTTGTTAGTATGTATAGTGTAATCTATGACTCCTTTTAATAATGGAGTTATTTATTGGCTAAAAGTTTTATAAAACTCATTTGGAAATCCATCTGGACCTGGGGTTTTCCTATTTTTCAAATTTTTTAATGGCATTTTGTATTTCTATAGATGTAATAGGTTAATCTAAAATATCTCGTTCTTGTTCTGTTAGTGTTGGAAGGTCAATTTGATCTAAAAAACTGTTTGGTGGAATACTTTTTTGGGTTTCTTATACAGTTTTTCATAAAACACAGCAAATAATCTATTTATCTCCTGTGGGTCTGAGGTAGTATCGCCTTTGAAATTTTTAGTCTTTGGTATGCATTGTTCCACTGCATCCTTTTTGAGCTACAGGGCCCTCAGCTCAGTAAGGAGTGAGTTAAGTTTCCCTTTTGCTGCAGTTAGTTGAATATATATGTTTTGATCTCTTTCAATTTTGTGTTTTGATTCTAACTCGTCAATTACTTTTTCTAATTCTTTTTGTTTTACTAAACTCTTTTTACTAAATTCTTTTTCTGAGATGAGGAATATGAAATAATTTGTCCCCTCAATAAGCCTTTGCACTCTCCCAGATTAATGTTGGTGTTACCCCCTCCTCTGAATTAAGTTCAATGTATTTTCTAATTTCAGATTTGATAAATACCTGGAAATCAGACTGGCCAATCAGTGAAGAATTAAATCTCCAGGAGTATTCTCTGGGCAGCTGATCCCCTAGTTTCAGAGATAGTGTCACTGGGGCATGAGCCGAGATAGTTATGTGGTTAATTGTACAATGCCCAATTTGGTCTATCGTTGTCTGGGGAATAATGAAAAAGTCAATACGTGTATAGCTATTATGAGGTTTAGAGTAAAATGAAAAGTCTTTAGTAGTGGGGTGTAGATATCTCCAGATATCTACATATCCCTGTTCTTTACAATGCAAATTAATAGCTTTGGACATTTTAGATAGTGGAGCGTTTGCCCGTGAGGATTTGTCTAAATGTGGGGATAAAGTACAATTAAAGTCCCCAGCAATTATTGCACATGGGTTTATCTGTCCTGCAACCTCAAGAAAGCTGTTCCCAATGAATTGTGGGGAGTCCTCATTTGGAGCGTATAAATCAACCAAAGTGAGGTCCGTACCAAATAAAGAAGCATGTATTAACAGGAACCTGCCTTCTGAATCTGTAGTTTTATCTCTAAATGAAAAAGCTATTCTTTTATGAATAAGTATACAGACTCCATTTCGCTTGGAGGAGGGGTGTGAGGTGTAATAAACCTGGCCTACCCAGTCTCGTTTAAGTTTTCTATGTTCCTTATTTGAAAAGCTAGTCTCCTGGAGGAGGGCTATATCGTAATTCACCTGTTTGAGCTGTGCTAGAATTTTTTTGCGTTTAATAGGATGGTTAACCCCTTTTATATTGTATGTTATTATTTTAATGAATGCATTGTTAGTGTTAGAAAAAAATGAAGTGGGTAAGAATTGTATTTGACTATCTTTATACTGAACCATCAATGGAACCCACATATAAGACAGTAAGTAGTACTGGGTGCTTCATTTTTAGAAAACCTAACTTACAAAAACTAAAATAGGAACACTACAGTAAACAATGTTAAATTCTCTACTTTAAACGTGAGAGTTTCATCTAACATAGAGAATAAAGGAAGGACACTTGAGACTGACATTCCCTGGAAATTATTATCCAAGGGAGATAACAGAGCTTGATGGGAATTTGTCCATTTTGGGCAAGATAAAGTCATCACAAGACCTAATTACAGGGCAATTGTGAGTGTTCTAAGATATTCCTGTTTGCGCTAACGTTAATCCTGTAACTAATTCCTGTTAGTAATGTTTTTTTTTTCTTAAATTTGTGTTATATCGTTATTGTCTAATTATTATAATAATTGAGTGTTGAGTGGTCTCTTACAATACAGATGAGGATTATTCCAGGAGCTGATAATAAAAAAAATAAAATAAAAAAAATAAAAAAAGAACAAAGCATATATGTATGCTTTGCCACTGTTGCCGTCTTACTTGTTTTCATTCTCTACGTGTTTACGACTGGCATTATGATATTTTATGATATTGACTCGTACATGATCACGCGAATTACAGCAAAACTTTAAGAATACTATCCCACCATCCACATATAGGTAATCAGATTTGTTTAGCTCTGTTTTACTGAAACATTGCTTTTTTTTTTTTGGTGCAGCCGCCATGTTGAGTTTCAGCAGTGACATGGAGTGAAGTCACATGATGAATAAACCCCCCCAAAAAATGGACATGGTATGCCTTCTTCAATTACTCTACACTTAAATGTGTATTTTCGACTAATGTTCTAATAACATTTTTACCAGTTTCAAAACGCTTGCGATCATTTCTGAAATGGTTGTTTTTTTAAAAGGGAAATAAAACAAAAAACATCAAAGTGTGAATATTTTATTTACGTTTACTAGAGTATTCATACTTCTAAATAACGCAGGAAGATTGTGCTTCACTGATTTTAGTATCTAATTACACTACGAGTTAAAAACTGCTCATGAGCTGCACCTAGTAGCGTTCTCTATAGAGGCAGAATTGCCTGACATCTGCTTGCCCACCCTAGATTCGCTGGTGCCCGAGCGAAGCTGTGCTAATGTGAAGTGCATTTTTATAGAAGGTAATCAGCTGCAAGCCAGCCATAAATATGCATATGTTAATGCTTTGTAAGAATGGTCTCAAAATAATAGGTTTACCTCGAGAGGCTGAAGTCTCGATTCAGGTTGATATTTATGAAAATAACTTGTGAAAGTTAGTAAACTGAGTGTGAAGGTTGTTGCCAGTTACTGTGAAAAATGTGTGCATTTTAGCCTTAGAGGGAACGCTGCTAACAGGTCTGATATCTTGTGTGACAACATCCACTATTAGGCCTGTTATTTCTTTTGCTCTGACATTTTCTGAATCAACTTTCTTTCCAAAATAAGCTGAAGGTGTTGTTTCCTTTAGTTTTTTTACTTATGTTCCTGCTCTTGTGTTTTATCAAGTGCTGTCTTACTAAATAATCCTGCAGGTTGGTGGTATTGCCACAGAAGTTCATTAAAACATCACAAACAGAGCATTTTAGCTTTCAATTTTGTAAAAACTTCCAAATGCCTAATGGCATTATTTAAAATGAAATAAAATTGACAATTTAACAAGCAAAATGTGATCCTTAAATGCAGCCTACCTCTAGTCTGTTCTCTAGGTTTAGTGTTTTTTGTGTTATGCTTATTACTCTGAAAACGTACATGCTGTGTTGTGGGCGGGGAGGTTTTTTTTATTATTAGTTAAAGGAACCAAAGGAAAGGCAAGAAATAAGAGTGTAGATTTAAATTTTGCCGGTCCTATTAATGAACTGATAGATGCGTTTTTTCTTTTTCAACCAACGATGGTTACTCTACCCATCGATAATTATTCCAATGATTCGATGCATCGATGCATTGTCCCAGCCCTAATTTGCACAACTTAAAATGCTGTATTTAAAGATCTTAAAAGGCTTGCTACTATAATAATTATTTTGAAACCTCTGTGCACCATTTGTGTGTTCTGGGGTCAGCATCGCTGAACAAAACCAACAATAGTGCCTAGAAACAGATAACTCATTAATAGTGCCTGTAACCAAATAACTCAAAACAAGGCTGGACACAAGACTAGAAAACCCATCAACAACACTGTCAAGTCAAGATGGGCCACCATGAACAGCAGCAGCGATTAGCCTGAACTGCTCGGTGGTCTGACTAATCCCTCACAGAAAGAACAAACAGATGTGGGCAAAACAAACAGCATGCTGAGGAGATCCTGTATCTTCTCTTTCTGTGACGGGCCCTTCATATGCTCTAGGGTATGCCTGAAGAAACATAGGTGCTGCAATCTGCAATCGCTTGTGTCCAATGACCAAAGTTTCCAACACCACTAACGATGGCTCTGACGATGGCTTTTCTTGGCATAAAGGTGCCGTGGATCCTCTGTGTTACATGCAGGGCTGTAGTGCTGTGTTACATGCAGGGGTGTAGTGCTGTCTGTGTTACATGCAGGGGTGTAGTGCTGTCTGTGTTACATGCAGGGTGTAGAGCTGTCTGTGTTACATGCAGCGGTGTAGTGCTGTCTGTGGTACATGTAGGGTGTAGAGCTGTCTGTGTTACATGTAGGGTGTAGAGCTGTCTGTGTTACATGCAGGGGTGTAGTGCTGTCTGTATTACATGCAGGGGTGTAGTGCTGTCTGTGTTATATGCAGGGGTGTAGAGCTGTCTGTGTTACATGCAGGGGTATAGTGCTCTCTGTGTTACATGCAGGGTGTAGTGCTGTCTGTGTTACATGCAGGGGTGTAGAGCTGTCTGTGTTACATGCAGGGGTGTAGTGCTGTCTGTGTTACATGCAGGGGTGTAGTGCTGTCTGTGTTACATGCAGGGTGTAGAGCTGTCTGTGTTACATGCAGGGGTGTAGAGCTGTCTGTGTTTAATGGCTACAGATATGTTAATGTTACAGTAGCCACAAACATTATCCATCCAATGGAAATAACACACACAGTATGTTTTTAAAATGATAACATCAGTCTTGGCTTGCTTTACATGAAATGTAAGTGAAGCTTGAGAAAAAGATTGAATTGAATATTTGGGCTTTGTATATACAGGGTGACTAGATTTTCAAAGCTCATATCTGGGACACATTGTAAAATAAATTAAAATAAATAAAGACTAACGAAACCATTTCAATATGGGCTCTTTAACTCTTTTAATCCATTTATTCAGCGCTTGTCAGGCACGTCAGTTCCAATCTATTTTCAAACGCGCTGTTTATTTTACACTTGCTGTTTAAAAATATATATTTTTTAGAGTAAAACAGGTTTAAAAGGCACTGAATCGCAACAGGACACTCATTATTGCATCTCCAGCCAAGCCCCACCCCTTGTTCGCTGTATTTTTCACATACCTCTTTATAGACATGCATACTGATAAACCCTCCCCATGATCACTCATTTTATCACCAAACTCCTCAATAATGCGATCCACGTCATTATTTTATTACTATAAGATCTTAAAAAGCTCTGCAGATGTCTGTGATATTCTTTGAGTGCTGTATGCAGAAGCAGCTATCTCCTTTGTTTATGTTCGTGTTATCTCTATAGTGGATGGGGCTATCAGATACGCTCTTTTTTTCGGCTTTATTTGGCTCCTATTAGTCTCACCTATTGGTATAGGCCATTGAAAGGTTTTCTCTGCTTTTTCTGGAGAAAAAACGATAGAGACCTGTGCTTTACACCTTTTTGTTGATGTCGGACAGGGTCCATCATCGGACTGGAAAGGGAAAATTGTAACGTCGGACCTGATCCCAAATAGACTGCAGAGGGTTAATGTTTATTTAAATAGCCATCCTCGCACTCTTAGGATTACCTTTTTGTTTTAAGCAGCTATCTAATTTCAGTACCCTCCTGGGTGTATAATTTGTGGTTATAATTAGTTTAACTTGCCATATCAAGCTATATAACATAGCTACTACTTATTTAGAGTTTATCATTAATAATAATAATAATAATAATAATAATAATAATAATAATAATAATAATAATAATAATAATTTCTGTAGATGGTTGTTAAATTCCCCTCCCTGTGTCAGGACGGTTCTATTTCTTGAAGTTCTTCATGTGGTTTAACCTGGTGGGTTGGGAGCTCACCCTCTCGCCGCTCTGCCTCGTGTCTGGACTGAATCCCACCAGAACTGAACAGCTACCAAATCGCTGTATTACACACAACTGCAGATTCATATTGAATAGAAACTACATGAAAACACACGGCACACTGAGGAATATGCATGTATGTCTGTGTTAATCACACATTAGAATATGGACAGGAGATTTCCTTCAACTCTGAAGACCCACCTGCTCTCTCTTGCTTTCCATACCTGATATCTGTTATTAGCTGCTGTTTTGCTGCTGCTATTTCATGTATTATGCTACTATCATGATTTATTCACTTTCCACTGTATTTAATGTATTATACTTTTTTTTAGTGTATATCATTTCTCTGTATTTAAAGTATTATGGATTTCCTTGTTGTTACTGCATCTTGTGAAGTGCATTGAGATGGTGGTCCACTATGAAAGGCGCTATATAAAATAAAGATTGATTGATTGTACGCCTGCCTGAAATTTAGTATTCAAACTTAGTTTATTCACTGTTCCAAATTAATCCGCCTGAAAAAAAACCCAGTCCTGCAGAGCTGTATTCGCTTCTGATATTAGTGACCTTTTCCTGTTTGATGGAAGAAAACCTCCGGTTCTTATTGCACACACACTCTGAACGCAGTCTGTCAGTGTCTACATCCTAGCTGCCCTTACTGTATCTATTTAAATTTCGAACAGCAAATAAAGTTTTTTTTTTTTTTTTTTTTTTTTTAAACTTAATCAAAAATAGTGTTAATCAGCGGCTATAGCAACTACTCTATTGTTTTATTTACAAGTTGACAGCACTCTGAATAAACTTTATTAACACAACAAACAGCACGATTACCAATAACACATAAAAAAGTAGCCTAACAGTAAATAGTGATGGCTCGGGCATGTAACTGCACAAGGCGAACATTGCCACATGATTCAGCCCGCTCCTTCGGGCTCAAATGCTTAAATAATTAAATAAAGATTGTCCTAGTACCTGCTTTTCATTTTATTTTGTTTTCACTGCTGGTGCCAATACCTAAGTTAAACAGGAAGCATTTGATAAAAGGTATTTCGAGTGTGTGGTGCTACAGGAAGTGGCTGAAAACCGGGACTTGAGAAAAATGTCAGGACACTGAGTAAACCAGGATGTCTGGTCACCCTAACTATATATGCCCTGAAATGGAGAATGCAACAATAGTCTAACGTACACAAGTAGTATGGAGTCTGCGCTCCCCCTGCCCATGAAGTGAGGCGTCGACGATCCCACAGGACTACACCCCTGGTTACATGCTGTCAGAACAGGACTCCACTAACGCTACGCATGGGAGCTGCAGCATGCTGTCAGATCAGGATCCACTAACACTGAGCATGGGAGCTGCAGCATGCTGTCAGATCAGGACTCCACTAACACTGAGCATGGGAGCTGCAGCATGCTGTCAGATCAGGACTCCACTAACACTGAGCAAGGGAGCTGCAGCATGCTGTCAGATCAGGACTCCACTAACACTGAGCAAGGGAGCTGCAGCATGCTGTCAGATCAGGACTCCACTAACACTGAGCAAGGGAGCTGCAGCATGCTGTCAGATCAGGACTCCACTAACACTGAGCAAGGGAGCTGCAGCATGCTGTCAGATCAGGACTCCACTAACACTGAGCATGGGAGCTGCAGCATGCTGTCAGATCAGGACTCCACTAACACTGAGCATGGGAGCTGCAGCATGCTGTCAGATCAGGACTCCACTAACACTGAGCATGGGAGCTGCAGCATGCTGTCAGATCAGGACTCCACTAACACTGAGCATGGGAGCTGCAGCATGCTGTCAGATCAGGACTCCACTAACACTGAGCATGGGAGCTGCAGCATGCTGTCAGATCAGGAGTCACTAACACTGAGCATGGGAGCTGCAGCATGCTGTCAGATCAGGACTCCACTAACACTGAGCATGGGAGCTGCAGCATGCTGTCAGATCAGGACTCCACTAACACTGAGCATGGGAGCTGCAGCATGCTGTCAGATCAGGACTCCACTAACACTGAGCATGGGAGCTGCAGCATGCTGTCAGATCAGGACTCCACTAACACTGAGCATGGGAGCTGCAGCATGCTGTCAGATCAGGACTCCACTAACACTGAGCATGGGAGCTGCAGCATGCTGTCAGATCAGGACTCCACTAACACTGAGCATGGGAGCTGCAGCATGCTGTCAGATCAGGACTCCACTAACACTGAGCATGGGAGCTGCAGCATGCTGTCAGATCAGGACTCCACTAACACTGAGCATGGGAGCTGCAGCATGCTGTCAGATCAGGACTCCACTAACACTGAGCATGGGAGCTGCAGCATGCTGTCAGATCAGGACTCCACTAACACTGAGCATGGGAGCTGCAGCATGCTGTCAGATCAGGACTCCACTAACACTGAGCATGGGAGCTGCAGCATGCTGTCAGATCAGGACTCCACTAACACTGAGCATGGGAGCTGCAGCATGCTGTCAGATCAGGACTCCACTAACACTGAGCATGGGAGCTGCAGCATGCTGTCAGATCAGGACTCCACTAACACTGAGCATGGGAGCTGCAGCATGCTGTCAGATCAGGACTCCACTAACACTGAGCATGGGAGCTGCAGCATGCTGTCAGATCAGGACTCCACTAACACTGAGCATGGGAGCTGCAGCATGCTGTCAGATCAGGACTCCACTAACACTGAGCATGGGAGCTGCAGCATGCTGTCAGATCAGGACTCCACTAACACTGAGCATGGGAGCTGCAGCATGCTGTCAGATCAGGACTCCACTAACACTGAGCATGGGAGCTGCAGCATGCTGTCAGATCAGGACTCCACTAACACTGAGCATGGGAGCTGCAGCATGCTGTCAGATCAGGACTCCACTAACACTGAGCATGGGAGCTGCAGCATGCTGTCAGATCAGGACTCCACTAACACTGAGCATGGGAGCTGCAGCATGCTGTCAGATCAGGACTCCACTAACACTGAGCATGGGAGCTGCAGCATGCTGTCAGATCAGGACTCCACTAACACTGAGCATGGGAGCTGCAGCATGCTGTCAGATCAGGACTCCACTAACACTGAGCATGGGAGCTGCAGCATGCTGTCAGATCAGGACTCCACTAACACTGAGCATGGGAGCTGCAGCATGCTGTCAGATCAGGACTCCACTAACACTGAGCATGGGAGCTGCAGCATGCTGTCAGATCAGGACTCCACTAACACTGAGCATGGGAGCTGCAGCATGCTGTCAGATCAGGACTCCACTAACACTGAGCATGGGAGCTGCAGCATGCTGTCAGATCAGGACTCCACTAACACTGAGCATGGGAGCTGCAGCATGCTGTCAGATCAGGACTCCACTAACACTGAGCATGGGAGCTGCAGCATGCTGTCAGATCAGGACTCCACTAACACTGAGCATGGGAGCTGCAGCATGCTGTCAGATCAGGACTCCACTAACACTGAGCATGGGAGCTGCAGCATGCTGTCAGATCAGGACTCCACTAACACTGAGCATGGGAGCTGCAGCATGCTGTCAGATCAGGACTCCACTAACACTGAGCATGGGAGCTGCAGCATGCTGTCAGATCAGGACTCCACTAACACTGAGCATGGGAGCTGCAGCATGCTGTCAGATCAGGACTCCACTAACACTGAGCATGGGAGCTGCAGCATGCTGTCAGATCAGGACTCCACTAACACACTGAGCATGGGAGCTGCAGCATGCTGTCAGATCAGGACTCCACTAACACTGAGCATGGGAGCTGCAGCATGCTGTCAGATCAGGACTCCACTAACACTGAGCATGGGAGCTGCAGCATGCTGTCAGATCAGGACTCCACTAACACTGAGCATGGGAGCTGCAGCATGCTGTCAGATCAGGACTCCACTAACACTGAGCATGGGAGCTGCAGCATGCTGTCAGATCAGGACTCCACTAACACTGAGCATGGGAGCTGCAGCATGCTGTCAGATCAGGACTCCACTAACACTGAGCATGGGAGCTGCAGCATGCTGTCAGATCAGGACTCCACTAATACTGAGCAAGGGAGCTGCAGCATGCTGTCAGATCAGGACTCCACTAATACTGAGCAAGGGAGCTGCAGCATGCTGTCAGATCAGGACTCCACTAACACTGAGCATGGGAGCTGCAGCATGCTGTCAGATCAGGACTCCACTAACACTGAGCATGGGAGCTGCAGCAGGCTGCTGTCAGATCAGGACTCCACTAACACTGAGCATGGGAGCTGCAGCATGCTGTCAGATCAGGACTCCACTAACACTGAGCATGGGAGCTGCAGCATGCTGTCAGATCAGGACTCACTAACACTGAGCATGGGAGCTGCAGCATGCTGTCATATCAGAACTCCACTAACACTGAGCATGGGAGCTGCAGCATTCTATTGCCATATTATAACTGGACATGATTAAAGGGGTGTCACCAATTCCACAAACAACACGTGCAAAGTATCTCAAATACAAACATGCAGAGTTCATTGCAGTCATCAGCTGCATAGATTAGTGTCTCAACAAGTGAGTCCAGACATGAAGTTACTGTTTTATATCACTTCAGTGTCTCAGCAAGTTGTTGTATTTTAAGCAGTTGAATACGGTTGCAAGTTGCTCACTTCCAATTTATCCATTTATCCATGAGAAATAAAACAGTAACTTCATGTATATATGTGTGTAACTTCATGTATATATATATATATATATATATATATATATATATATATATATATATATATATATATATATATATATATATCTTACAGCTAACAACTGACAG
Source organism: Polyodon spathula (assembly GCF_017654505.1). NCBI lineage: Eukaryota > Metazoa > Chordata > Actinopteri > Acipenseriformes > Polyodontidae > Polyodon > Polyodon spathula. Next base: position 1,813,642 of record NC_054586.1, read on the forward strand.
AGAATACAGTGAAAAATAATCTGTTCTTATCTTATGAATCAGACACTTCTGAAAAGTTAAAAAAAAAACTCTGAATAACCTAATTGGAGTACCTTTATTTATTTATTGTATTGTTTTGGTTTTGCGATTGGAAGGGCTCAAATTTGCCAAGTATGTTTGGACTGAATTACTTTTACTATTTATCTTTAATTTGGTGAAGCAAAAAGGTTGTTAATCACTAAGTGATGGACTGTGTTCAGTGTTCAATAAAAGCACAGTCTTAAAAGTGATATTATGTGTGTGTGTGAGAGGGAGAGAGAGACAGGGATGTCAAGTAGATTACACATAACTATATATATCACGTGTTGTGTTAATTATGTCTTTATTCATTTAAAATAAAATACAATATATATATATATATATATATATATATATATATATATATATATATATATATATATATAAATAAATTATAATAAATAATAATAATAATAATAATAATAATAATAATAATAATAATAATAATAAATATTGCATCCAGTTCAATTCATATTGGTCAACCCTTCACTTTAAAACATTATCATTCATAGCAATATAGGCTTTAATATATAGTATAACTATGAAGACAGTGCTATCTGGTAGCCCTGCTTGACACACCGCACACCGCGATCGTGTAAGAAAGCAGCGGTCACTGTGCTGTTATTATTATGAGCCACGCCGCTGCTCGTACAGTACAGGACACCTGACAGTGTAGCGGAATGCAGTTCCTGTACCGCGTTACAAACGGGACGCGCTGCACACAGCGCTACAGACTGCAATTAAAATCTCCTGCAGCGCTACAGACGAGCCGCCGATCCTCACCTCTGATTAACAAGACATGAATATAAACCCGATCCGATCTCAGTGTGTTTCAAAGAGCGCTCAGAGCGCCGGAGAGTCTGCGAGCAGGTTTAATAATAATGAATGAGTGCGAGTCTGCTCGAGTCCCGCATCAAACTCACCCTCCTCTATATAATATAAACACATGACACCCCCCCGCACCGCACACGGGGTTCCCAGAGGGTGCAGGGAATTCAATTACTATAACTCACCGCTCTCTCTCTCTCTCTCTCTCTCTCTCTCTATCTTCTATTCCTTCTGTTTTCTCGTTTCTTTTCCTCCAAGCAGCTCAAACAATTGAACTTCCGGTTCCGATCTGGCGCGCAGATGTAAAGATTCCCCGCAACGGGTGAAACCAGTTGCCTGCATGTTGTTCAGTACCGGTTTGTTACAGAACGTGTTTTGTGAAAGGAGTTTAACCAGTAACAGACTACATATACCACAATGAAAACAAACATGAAGAGAACAGCATGTTAAGTAGCGGTTTGTTTAACCAATTCCTCGAGTAATATAAGACTAATTTGTACAGTGTTAATACTGAAACGCTAAACTAATACCTTACTTGGGACTCGCACTAGAGACCACTTCCAGTAAGAGACATATAAACTGGAGTGAACAAAAAAACAGGACAACTTGCATTCATAACAACAAACAAAGATATTAGACCCATATAAATACACACAGTTTTTGTGATGCTAGAGCATGCTGTAGGGAGTGTTGATAATTTCACTCCTAAATTATTGATTTTCATACTGATTTGATCTTGGCTCTCGCCAAGATAAGCACCAACTAAGATGTAGCTTTGCAGTAAACTAATGTGATCCATCTGCATCTCCATCCATTTGCGTTGTTTTCCATCTGATGATGTAGATATCCTTCTGTCTGGTGTTGATTGCTGAAGTGTAATGCTGGCTCCAGGGATCAGCTCATTTTGCCTCCCCAGCACATCAGCACACACAAAGGCTGTGATTCTGGCTCCGGGGATCAACCCAGTGCAGTCTCCCCAGCGCATCAGCCTGACAACCATCTGGATTGAGCTAAGTAGGGTACATCTCTTGGGTCTTCAAGTGGGCACCTTCCATCTTCTGTGTTTTGTTGACTATCCCACAACACCTCAAGAGGGCTCAACAGTGATTCTGGAGTCCCAGCATCACCCCCCTCCATCCTCCCACTCAGCTCAGCCCAGCTTACTTACCTGTACATCAGCGTTGCGTTCATTCTATTGTGCTTGAGATCCACATCCAGAATCTTTCCGTCTCAACCACAGCCAGTTGCTGCTCCTTTCTGTTGCTTCAGATAAGTTCTTCACTGTGTGATGCAACTTTTGGCCACTGAACCCGACGTTTCTGAGAAACTGGGTTGTAGAGTGTGCCACAAATCCTCGACAGCCCACCTTCATTGGGTAAACCCGGACTCTCCATCCTCGCTCTTCCGCTTCAGCAGCTAGTTGAGCATACCGAAGTTTCTTCCTCTCATACGCATCATCCACGCACCTTCCCATGGCACTGTTAACAAAGAGCGCTGATCCAGACCACAAGACAATGTCTGGTTGATGGTTAGTGGTGGATGGAAAAATTGGAAAAATAAGCCGTTGACCAACATCTGCCAGCATCTTCCAGTCTCTAGCAGCTTCCAGTTGTCCTGGGCGAGGCTTGGTTTTAACACCTTTTCTTGGTGGTTGCTCTCCTGGAAGGAGAAATATTGTCTTTTGTGTGTAATGCTTTGATGGAACTGGTGGCAACTTATTGGTCAGGTTACACTTGTCTTCCAATGCTAAGGCCAAACATCGCAGCACCTGGTCATGGCGCCAAGTAAACCGTCCTTGGCTAAACCCACTTTAACATGCATACTGAAAGCCACCTAAACATGCATACTGAAAGCATCATGTCAAAGCAAGAAGGAATCTATTCAGCAGAACATGCCTGTGTAATCACAGCTCAGAGGCTGGCAGGGCTGCCACTACACACAGGACTACAGAAACGGGCAAAGGGTTCTGGGAGTTGTAGCTTTTCATATTTGCATTATCACTATTATGCTACTGAACACTGTAAAGGCTGCATTAGCTACTATAATAGATTTTTCTATTTTTACATCAGCTAAGTAATACAAACTAGGCAAGTAATACAAACTAGGGTTAGTACAAAACATGAAACTGATATATTTGTTTTATTATTTTTTTTTGCATGTGTTTGGACACTTACTATACTTTGACAACACGATCACCCACAGAACTGTATTATAGTTTGTTTCTAGAATTCTGTGTTTGTGTTTTATAATACGATACATACCTGTCAGCACTGAGCTTTCAAAATAAGGGAGACTGCATGGAGAAGAACATGGAAACAGGCCTTCACAGCAGGGTTACCATATGACTTCATGTACAACAGTGTGGATCGTTTAGGCTCTTCAACTCACACACCAATGCATTCTGGGAAGTGTAGTCCTGTTGTGAATAGTGCCCAAGAGGTGTAGAATGTACCAGAATGCATTGCAAGTGGAAAAGCCACAACCATCCCAATGAACAAGGAGTCAGATGGTAACCCTAACCCATGCCTCAAGCTCTGTGAAGTTGGCCCCCCTACAAACAGCACAAACGTTGAATTATATATCATTTGATTGTGCTGTTTGCGCCGGTTTGTGCTGTTTAAACAAATATTTGTGCTACTATAGTTTTTAAGATATTATCGATTTTTTTAGGGGAGTGACGTCACATATGAAGAACAAATTGCTTCCAAGTAATTTCATTTTTTTTTAAATATGTGAGCACACATATATCTTGGAAAAAATAAAGAATGCTTTCGGGCAATGCATTTTGCACACCTGCCCTCATCCGCACCTGTATATCAGTTCATTATTGCTGGCTTACTTTAAACGTTAGCTATTTCTCTAAAACAGATATGATTATATATGTGGAAAAAATTATGTTTAATACTTTTTATACAACTCTACGGTAGTGAATTTGAGGCTGAGACAGCAGGTGTAGAATAGTGACCATAACTGCGTGCGCACGTGAAGTGAAAGCAAGCAAGGAGGCGTTGCAAAGAGACCCGAAGGGTGGTAGGACACACGAATTCCAGGGGATACATGATCTGTGAAGGATGAAATAGAAATGGTGGAAATGACAAATGACTGCTTCCTAACACAATTTGTGAAGGCACCCACTAGAGGGGAGGCATGCCTTGATTTAGTCTTTTCAAATAACGAAGATAGAATAACTAAAACAGAGGTCAGAGAACCACTGGCAAACTCAGACCATAACATGGTCTCATTTGAAGTGTTTTTTAAATCCCCAAAAGTAAAGACTAAAGTTAAGGTTTACAATTTTAGAAAAGCAAACTATGAAGGCACGAAACAGAGACTAACAGAACTAGATTGGAGTAAAATAGAGAAAACACCCACAGAAGAAGGATGGTTGTTCTTCAAAAATGTAGTACTAGAGGCGCAAAACAATTACATCCCTAAAGTAGACAAATCTAAATGTAAAACTAAATTGCCAAAATGGTTTAATAGATCAATTAAAAAAAATATTCAGCGAAAAAAGGCACTTTACAGAGCATTAAAAAAGGACCGAAAAGAAAGTACGCAGAAAGAGTACACGGAACTGCAAACGCAAGTCAAAAAGGAAGTTAGAAAGGCCAAGAGAGAAATAGAAATGAACATTGCTAAGGGAGCTAAAACCAATTCCAAAATGTTTTTCCAATATTACAACAGCAAGAGAACATTCAAAGAGGAGATTAAATGTTTAAGAGATACAAATGGCAAAATCGTAGAGGAAGAAAAAAAAAATAGCAAATATGTTAAATGATTACTTTTCACAAGTTTTTACAAAGGAAGATACTGACAACATGCCCCACATGTCATCCAGTTCCTATCCAGTTTTAAATAACTTTAGCATAACTGAGGCAGAAGTGTTAAAGGGACTAGGAGCTCTTAAAATAAACAAATCCCCTGGGCCGGATGAGATCCTCCCAGTAGTACTCAAAGAAATGAAAGAAGTAATTTACAAACCGCTAACCAAGATCATGCAGCAGTCTCTTGACACAGGGGTGGTACCGACAGACTGGAAAATTGCAAACGTAATACCGATCCACAAAAAGGGAAACAAAACTGAACCAGGTAACTACAGACCAGTAAGCCTGACTTCTATTATATGCAAACTTATGGAAACTATAATAAGATCCAAAATGGAAAATTACCTATATGGTAACAGGGTACTGGGAGACAGTCAACATGGTTTTAGGAAAGGGAGATCGTGTCTAACTAACTTGCTTGATTTTTTTGAGGATGCAACATCGATAATGGATAATTGCAAAGCATATGACATGGTTTATTTAGATTTCCAGAAAGCTTTTGACAAAGTCCCGCACAAAAGATTAATTCTCAAACTGAACGCAGTTGGGATTCAAGGAAACACATGTACATGGATTAGGGAGTGGTTAACATGTAGAAAACAGAAAGTACTGATTAGAGGAAAAACCTCAGAATGGAGTGTGGTAACCAGCGGTGTACCACAGGGATCAGTATTAGGTCCTCTGCTATTCCTAATCTACATTAATGATTTAGATTCTGGTATAGTAAGCAAACTTGTTAAATTTGCAGACGACACAAAAGTAGGAGGAGTGGCAAACACTGTTGCAGCAGCAAAGGTCATTCAAAATGATCTAGACAAGATTCAGAACTGGGCAGACACATGGCAAATGACATTTAATAAAGAAAAGTGTAAGGTACTGCACGCAGGAAATAAAAATGTACATTATAAATATCATATGGGAGATATTGAAATTGGAGAAGGAATCTATGAAAAAGACCTAGGAGTTTTTGTTGACTCAGAAATGTCTTCATCTAGGCAATGTGGGGAAGCTATAAAAAAGGCTAACAAGATGCTCGGATACATTGTGAAAAGCGTTGAATTTAAATCAAGGGAAGTAATGTTAAAACTGTACAATGCACTAGTAAGACCTCATCTTGAATATTGTGTGCAGTTCTGGTCACCTCGCTATAAAAAAGATATTGCTGCTCTAGAAAGAGTGCAAAGAAGAGCGACCAGAATTATTCCGGGCTTAAAAGGCATGTCATATGCAGACAGGCTAAAAGAATTGAATCTGTTCAGTCTTGAACAAAGAAGACTACGTGGCGACCTAATTCAAGCATTCAAAATTCTAAAAGGTATTGACAGTGTCGACCCGAGGGACTTTTTCAGCCTGAAAAAAGAAACAAGGACCAGGGGTCACAAATGGAGTTTAGACAAAGGGGCATTCAGAACAGAAAATAGGAGACACTTTTTTACACAGAGAATTGTGAGGGTCTGGAATCAACTCCCCAGTAATGTTGTTGAAGCTGACACCCTGGGATCCTTCAAGAAGCTGCTTGATGAGATTTTGGGATCAATAAGCTACTAACAACCAAACGAGCAAGATGGGCCGAATGGCCTCCTCTCGTTTGTAAACTTTCTTATGTTCTTATGTTCTTATGTTCTTAACTAGAAAGGAAGGGGGGAGAAATCAACAAAAAAACAGAAGGGAGACAACATCAAAACAAGAACAACAACTCAGGTAAGACAACCATTAAATGTATTTATCTAAATGCTAGAAGTATCAGAAACAAAATTCTAGAACTTGAAGCTACTGCACTAACAGGTAACTATGATGTGATAGGTGTTACAGAAACGTGGTTGTCTGAGAGTGATGGGGACGAATTTAATATTTGTGGGTATACACTGTATAGGAAAGACAGGCAGGACAGAAGAGGAGGAGGGGTAGCGCTATACATAAGAAACAGTCTTGAAGCCCAGGTGTTAAACCTGGATAAAGAAAATAAAACCGAATCAATATGGGTCAGAATAACGGACAAAAATTCAAAAGGCATAATAATAGGAGCATGCTATAGACCGCCAGATTCAGATGGTGAGCACAATAATCTGTTATACAATGACATTAGAAATGTGTGTAGCAAAGGAGAAGCCATACTAATGGGGGATTTCAACTTCCCCCAAATAAAATGGGAAAACCCGGTGGGTAGCGCGAAGGATGAAATAGAAATGGTGGAAATGACAAATGACTGCTTCCTAACACAATTTGTGAAGGCACCCACTAGAGGGGAGGCATGCCTTGATTTAGTCTTTTCAAATAACGAAGATAGAATAACTAAAACAGAGGTCAGAGAACCACTGGCAAACTCAGACCACAACATGGTCTCATTTGAAGTGTTTTTTAAATCCCCAAAAGAAATGACTAAAGCTAAGGTTTACAATTTTAGAAAAGCAAACTATGAAGGTATGAAACAGAGACTAACAGAAGTAGATTGGAGTAAAATAGAGAAAACACCCACAGAAGAAGGATGGTTGTTCTTCAAAAATGTAGTACTAGAGGCGCAAAACAATTATATCCCTAAAGTAGACAAATCTAAATGTAAAACTAAATTGCCAAAATGGTTTAATAGATCAATTAAAAAAAATATTCAGCGAAAAAAGGCACTTTACAGAGCATTAAAAAAGGACCAAAAAGAAAGTACGCAGAAAGAGTACACAGAACTGCAAACGCAAGTCAAAAAGGAAGTTAGAAAGGCCAAGAGAGAAATAGAAATAAACATTGCTAAGGGAGCTAAAACCAATTCCAAAATGTTTTTCCAATATTACAACAGCAAGAGAACATTCAAAGAGGAGATTAAATGTTTAAGAGATACAAATGGCAAAATCGTAGATGAAGAAAAAAAAATAGCAAATATATTAAATGATTACTTTTCACAAGTTTTTACAAAGGAAGATACTGACAACATGCCCCACATGTCATCCAGTTCCTGTCCAGTTTTAAATAACTTTAGCATAACTGAGGCAGAAGTGTTAAAGGGACTAGGAGCTCTTAAAATAAACAAATCCCCTGGGCCGGATGAGATCCTCCCAGTAGTACTCAAAGAAATGAAAGAAGTAATTTACAAACCGCTAACCAAGATCATGCAGCAGTCTCTTGACACAGGGGTGGTACCGACAGACTGGAAAATTGCAAACGTAATACCGATCCACAAAAAGGGAAACAAAACTGAACCAGGTAACTACAGACCAGTAAGCCTGACTTCTATTATATGCAAACTTATGGAAACTATAATAAGATCCAAAATGGAAAATTACCTATATGGTAACAGGGTACTGGGAGACAGTCAACATGGTTTTAGGAAAGGGAGATCGTGCCTAACTAACTTGCTTGATTTTTTTGAGGATGCAACATCGATAATGGATAATTGCAAAGCATATGACATGGTTTATTTAGATTTCCAGAAAGCTTTTGACAAAGTCCCGCACAAAAGATTAATTCTCAAACTGAACGCAGTTGGGATTCAAGGAAACACATGTACATGGATTAGGGAGTGGTTAACATGTAGAAAACAGAAAGTACTGATTAGAGGAAAAACCTCAGAATGGAGTGTGGTAACCAGCGGTGTACCACAGGGATCAGTATTAGGTCCTCTGCTATTCCTAATCTACATTAATGATTTAGATTCTGGTATAGTAAGCAAACTTGTTAAATTTGCAGACGACACAAAAGTAGGAGGAGTGGCAAACACTGTTGCAGCAGCAAAGGTCATTCAAAATGATCTAGACAAGATTCAGAACTGGGCAGACACATGGCAAATGACATTTAATAGAGAAAAGTGTAAGGTACTGCACGCAGGAAATAAAAATGTACATTATAAATATCATATGGGAGATATTGAAATTGGAGAAGGAATCTATGAAAAAGACCTAGGAGTTTTTGTTGACTCACAAATGTCTTCATCTAGACAATGTGGGGAAGCTATAAAAAAGGCTAACAAGATGCTCGGATACATTGTGAAAAGTGTTGAATTTAAATCAAGGGAAGTAATGTTAAAACTGTACAATGCACTAGTAAGACCTCATCTTGAATATTGTGTTCAGTTCTGGTCACCTCGCTATAAAAGAGATATTGCTGCTCTAGAAAGAGTGCAAAGAAGAGCGACCAGAATTATTCCGGGCTTAAAAGGCATGTCATAATGCAGACAGGCTAAAAGAATTGAATCTGTTCAGTCTTGAACAAAGAAGACTACGTGGCGACCTAATTCAAGCATTCAAAATTCTAAAAGGTATTGACAGTGTCGACCCAAGGGACTTTTTCAGCCTGAAAAAAGAAACAAGGACCAGGGGTCACAAATGGAGTTTAGACAAAGGGGCATTCAGAACAGAAAATAGGAGACACTTTTTTACACAGAGAATTGTGAGGGTCTGGAATCAACTCCCCAGTAATGTTGTTGAAGCTGACACCCTGGGATCCTTCAAGAAGCTGCTTGATGAGATTTTGGGATCAATAAGCTACTAACAACCAAACGAGCAAGATGGGCCGAATGGCCTCCTCTCGTTTGTAAACTTTCTTATGTTCTTATGTTCTTAAAAGGCTTCAAAGGTGGACTTGTGCTCCAGTGTCATGGTGACAATTTTGTTCATCAAAGAAATGACATCCAGTGCATCGACAATGTTATTGTGTACATGCATTAGGGCAAGGTGAGTAAGTGTCTTCTGTGTTATTGTGCTATGTATCCCACAGAGGGCAGAAAAAGACCGCACTAATCCCGCAACTGACACCGTTAAACAAAAGCAGAGTTTTATTAAGTTTTCAGCAACTTTAAAGAGCCCCCTTGTTTGTGGCTGTAGAGTTACAAAATATCCAGCGATCTCTTGAACAGTGTTGAAAAATTTTTCTTTGGTGAGATCACCCAGCATTGTTAACTGCATGTAAAGTTTGGATTTTTCAAATTGCTGTGAAAGGTGAAATTGAGAGTTTGCTTCGAAATCTGAACGGTTTATCTTTCCCCGTGCTGCATCAATAAGAATTCACTCCCTGTGTACTGCAGTTTTCATTCCTTCCTGGTTGGAACGTTGGTTGTAGTTCAGAATTGACCAGATCCACGACTTCGAAAAATTCCCATTTCCATAGCATTCTGTTTGTTTCAGACACCATGTCTTCTGCTTCAGTGGTTTGGTGGAAGTGAGCTGGTGTTTTGCTGACCCTTTTAGGCTGTGGTATTTTCAGATTGTTCTTGGCAGCACAGTCATTCATTTTGTTGACCATCTCTTTAACTGTGGAGTCATCCCTTAGTTTAGTTATCTGTTCTGTTAACAAATGTACACATTCCAGTGCTCCAAGTGCACTTGCATTAACACTCTGAAAGCCTTTAGCTAAGGCTTCAGAGGGTCTAAATACAGCTTCACGGCACAGTAAACCAAAGTATGTCTTGGCATTCTTAGCTAGTTTTAAAAACCCAGCAATCTTAGCTCATGTTTCACTTCTGACATTGCTGTCATGCTGAAGAGTTTGCAGGGTCTCCAGTAGTACACTGTAAGCAGAACAAACCAGGGAGAATGCCATTGCATGAACACACGGTCTAGTAGGGCACAGACCTAAAATATTACACACTGCTTCACCAAGCTAAAATATTACACACTGCTTCACCGCAGCTAAAATATTACACACTGCTTCACCAAGCTAAAATATTACACACCACAGCTAAAATATTACACACTGCTTCACCACAGCTAAAATATTACACACTGCTTCACCGCAGCTAAAATATTACACACTGCTTCACCGCAGCTAAAATATTACACACTGCTTCACCGCAGCTAAAATATTACACACTGCTTCACCGCAGCTAAAATATTACACACTGCTTCACCGCAGCTAAAATATTACACACTGCTTCACCACAGCTAAAATATTACACACTGCTTCACCGCAGCTAAAATATTACACACTGCTTCACCACAGCTACCACACACAGCTAAAATATTACACACTGCTTCACCGCAGCTAAAATATTACACACTGCTTCACCGCAGCTAAAATATTACACACTGCTTCACCGCAGCTAAAATATTACACACTGCTTCACCGCAGCTAAAATATTACACACTGCTTCACCGCAGCTAAAATATTACACACTGCTTCACCGCAGCTAAAATATTACACACTGCTTCAAAATATTACACACTGCTTCACCGCAGCTAAAATATTACACACTGCTTCACCGCAGCTAAAATATTACACACTGCTTCACCGCAGCTAAAATATTACACACTCTAGCTAAAATATTACACAAGCTAAAATATTACACACTGCTTCAAAAAATATTACACACTGCTTCACCGCAGCTAAAATATTACACACTGCTTCACCGCAGCTTATTACACACTGCTTCACCGCAGCTAAAATATTACACACTGCTTCACCGCAGCTAAAATATTACACACTGCTTCACCGCAGCTAAAATATTACACACTGCTTCACCGCAGCTAAAATATTACAAAGCTTCACCGCAGCTAAAATATTACACACTGCTTCACCAATTATTACACACTGCTTCATGCTTCACCACAGCTAAAATATTACACACTGCTTCACCGCAGCAAGAACAGAAACTTCCTGGCCCACCTCTTGCAGAAAAAGATCCAGCAAATGGTTACTGCAGTGAACAAACAGTGAATCAGGGCATACCTCTTCCAGCTTGCATACCAGAGAACCGACCAGACATATTGCTTGTGCCATCAAAGCAGTATTCCTGCAGACGTTCAAGAGGTAGATTCAAACGAAAAAAAATATCTTTGATACACAAAAATAAAGTTTCTGCTATAGTGTCAGGCGAGATGTAAAATCCCAGAAAATGACTTTGCACTTTAAGGCTCTCATCAGTAAACTTCAGGTTACATGAAAACTGCTCATACATACTTGTATCTGTGCTTCCATCAGCAGTCAGTCTGATGAATTGACTTTCTGAGGCTTGTGAAATTATTTCCCTCTGAATTGCATGAGCAAAGAAATCAATAATCTCATTTTGAATAGTATTCGACATCCAGTTGTCTCGTCTGTGTAGCCATTCTCTAACATTTGGGTCAGTGTGTATTCCATCACAATTACTGTGGCAATCCCTGACTACCAAGGCCCTTGACAGACCCAAACAACATTTGTTACACAGTTCTTGCATTGATTTGTTGGATGCTTTCCGTCAGTGGGAAAACCCATCCTTGATAAAACTAAAGTCATGAATTACATTATCACTAATAAGTCTTTTCTCAGTCGCTTTCAAACAGGTAAAACAAAGAACACGATCACTCTCCTTTAGATAATGTAGCCACAGCCATTTTACAAACCAAATTGCCTTATATGACCGGGCAAATTTGTCCGTACCAAAACACCACCCAGGAAAACTGTAGTTTGTTGTCGGTTGAGAGGCTGATCCAGTGGGTTCAGTGTGGCCGCATGGTCCCCAGCCTCCTTGACAGCAGGGGTCGAAGGGACTGTTTTGGCGCTGGTGCTGGTCTAATTCTTGCTCAAACCAGCACCCTCAGTAAGAAGAATTGTCTTCAAACCGATTTTTGCTGGTGGAGCAGCTGAAGAAATTAAAAAGAAATATGAAATTATTTTTTGGGACATTTTTAAGTTTAATATTCACACAACCAAGTTCAACCGCTGTCTAATTTTCGCGAGATTGCAACGCGTCACCTTTATAATGTCCAGCCCCTGCTCTGACAGAGAGCGTTGATTGGTCTATGTTTGTTCTAAGTGTGTAAAAAACAAACCGTACGAAAAAGCGCTCACACTACATTGCTTCCTACTGCAGAGCTCAGCTTTGTGATTTTTAACCATTTAAAAACCAATGGAATTTATCACAATGCCGGCTCGTTCTGACACAGCAGCACCAGCAATCTTTCAGACTTGGTGGTGCTGCAGCATCCCTAGTTCCCGCGTCTATGCCTGTGACATGGCAACGAAGTTAGCGTTTGCCTTTTTGAGCTGTTCTACGCATGCGCAAATCCAGAGCTTAAAGGCAGGGTTAAGCCCTCGACTTTCTGTCTGAGTACTTTTATTCAGAACAGACTGTTATTGCGATGTTTCCAATGTGTCTAGGAAATAGTTTTACTCTTAATGTTGTCAGGATCTTTATTAAAGCTACAGTATATGTGGTAAGCATTGGAAACACGTCGTTGTGATTACCGTTAGGCTACGTATTTTAAAAGTTTACATTTAATCACTGGCTACTTTATATTATAGATTTTCTTCGTAGATGTACTTCTTGCAATATATTTGCTTGCATTAGCAAAAGAGAAATAAATACAATACATGCATTATTTTGTATATGGGTTATGACATAAAAATTATTTTCCATTTGTTGTGCGAATTATTTTTATGTGAATTATATTTGTGTTTAAAATGTAATAATAACAGTTTCTAATACAACGTATTATCTATTATTTAATAATAGGTGTTAAGTTTAATTCCCAGTTTACAAAGACGTGACAAACTCTCAGCAGAGCTGTCATTTTAAATTTGTAATCGCAGCGCATATTTACATTAGGGTTTCTTCGTACAAATAATACAGCAAAAGAGAAATAAATACATGTATAATTTGTATGTGTTGACATAATGTATCAGAAACCATTATGCATTTGTCTTGCAATTTATTTTACAGATACAGATGTTCATATAAATAATATAACTGCACTTTAGGACGGTATGTATAGGAACCCAATCGTTTTGTGCGTTTCTCAAATTATACACCTTAAAACACCATATTCCACTAAAACATGTACGTTTTCTATATTAACAGGTTTAAATATCCCACGTAGACTTGATTACCAAAAACATTATTCTCTACATGAAGAAAAGTGTTTGTACCCACTTTCCCACTCAATTTATTGAAAAGGTTCAAACAAAACTACTGTTAAAGTGAACTTAGTTACATAAACACTTATTAAACACTTATTTGCTTACCCCACGAATTACATATTTTTAAGGAAATACACCTTTGGCAAGTAGTGATTTTAACTATGCATAGACATAAATTATACTGACAAAATATTGTTTTTAAAATATGTATTTATGTTAAAAAAAAAGAAACAAACGAACAAACTAAAAAACTAAAATACTGCGAGCAATTTCCTGAAGATGAAATTTATTTAATACAAATTAAACTTAAATATACATTACGATAAATGTAACCTTTAAAAAAATATATACTGTCTGCAATACACTTCGATAAATAAGATGACAACATATTTAAACAAAAATTACTTTCTGCAATGCAAAACTTGTTTTCGTTTCTCAAAAAATAAATGCAAATGGCATCCTGTAATTTTCGATGAACACAGAGGGTGCTTTCACGAGTATCATTCTGCGCAGATTCATGGCAAAACCTGGCCAAGCTGGGCATCTGCGTGAACTCAGCCGTAAGAGACGACACCTGGTCACGCAGATTCGCTCGGCAGGCTGCGCAGACCGCCTACTGCGCAGGAGCAGCGGCGGCTTCAAGGCAACCATCGAGTGCTCACCGACAAAGAAGAACATCGCAACCCTATACGGTCATCACTCAACGTGCTGTCGCCACCTAGCCAACGGTGTGAACGACACACACCCTCACAAGGACACTGGAGAAGCAACCCTCTACAATCATTGCATTACATTAGAAATTAATAGATATTACAGTTCAAAATAATAGGAAATTAAAAAAAAAGTAAAAGTATCTTGCGGCGTTATGAATAAAAACAATCCTCCAATGGTCGTCAATGCAACTGTAGATACACATACATTGTGATTGTGAAACACTTAATACATAAAATATTTGATGTGAATGGATGAATATTTCAGTGTCTTTACTTACTATATACAATGTGCGTAACTGGCCAATTCCAACAACACCCCTCCATTGCAGCTGTACAGTTCGTTTAGACACATCTAAGTTTCCTTTCCTGCCTTTTCTTAATGAGTTGATAATGAAATTGTTAGAACATGTCATTTATTTTTTAACCAGAGCAAATAAACACAATGGTTGCATCTTACCCATTGTGCAAACTAGGCAAACCGCCTAATCATTGGGAAATATATATCTATATTCAAGATATGCAACTCAGTTGGAGAAGCAATAAGTCCGGTGTACAGCTACAAAAGGATCACACGTTTGCATTTCAAAGATTGCAGACATAGCAGTTAAATGATTACAGCTCAAACTAATGGGCTAGTTCGATATAGGTGTGTCATATTAAAGTGTTGTGTATAAGGGACCTGAGGTAAGAAAGAGAACACAAAGCTAACAAATGGAAGAGACTGAAATCACTGATGGGAGCACAACCATCAGGTTTAAGGTATCCCCTGAAGTGAGGCAACGGATTGAATCTGGTGAGTCTATAAAAGACAGCTGATGCTCTCTTTATGTAATCATGTATATATTGTCTCCACTGACAAACATTGTCTTTCTAATAGTTTGTAATGGGTGTGGAAGACATGAATCCTTCTAGCTACAGTCATTGAGTGTGGCATGATAAAGCCATTTCAATATATACTAATAAAGGGCTATACTAACTCATAAGGTGCACCTGACTGTGTGATGTAATGCATATAATCATGTTCATCACTACATATTCTTGCCTGTTAGACCCTGGATATGGCAGCCTATTATTTACTCAAGCACTCAAGGCCAATACCACAGTGCAAACAAAAGGTAAGCTTGCATTCCTTTAGGCAGCATTCAGTTTCAATGCTGTTCACACCACTACATAATAAACCACAACTTATTCCTCCTACTGTTAGATTACTTTTGAGGCTTACTATGACATTCTTTAATATTCTGGATGTGACAATGGATTATCAATAGACTGGCTCAAACAATGCATTGCTTCCCAATGCATGCTCACAACTTTTACTTACCCACCACACTCCAGGCCTTACATCAACCTGAGTTTGAACAGGATGGGATACTCATAACAATGAAGACGGTCAGGTCAGTGTATGTCTGCATAAGCTTTTACCTTACTGTTATTGTATCAAATGAGTAGTCTGCACACAGTTCACGTTGTTTGAGCACTTCAAGGTTATGTGTCTGTAGTACAAGGACTGCGTATATGGGTACAGTATATATTGTACAAATCCATGCTTTTACCTTTTCTACTTAAGCAAAAGAGGGTTCTCCATGCAAGTCCCACCCCAGCATGTCTGCTGTGTTGAAAGGTAATACATTATTGTATTTCATGGCATGTGTAGGCAACAGCTTGGCATTGACACTTACTTCCACCTGGTTGCATCTGATTTAGGAAACGATGAATCTGCATGCAGTTCTCAATCGCCAACTATCCAGCCCCATTGCTGCAACGTAACTAGAAACATCAGCACCTTGTATTTACAATGTGCAATGTGCAATATGGAGAGTATAATGAATGCCCATATAAATCTGAACAAGGGCTTACCATGATTTGTTTTGCTGTTAACTCTTTATTTGTTTTATAGAGTTCAATAGTAAGAGTACCCTCTTGCTTACTGAACTGACAAGAGTGCACTGGGACCTCTTCAGCTCAAATAGAGTTCATTTCTTCAACATACTCCATGGGAAGTTTCTTTCTCAGGGATACAATTTCTCTCCAGAGAAGATTAGAAATAAATGGAACAATCTCCTGGTGATGTATAAAAGAGCAAAGGACCGGAGCAGACAGAGTGGCCAGGGAAGAGTTACCTGGGAGTACTTTGAGGTAGGATTCCAATATGTGCTACATATTTGGCATTACAGACAATTGTATTCATGGCTATGTAATATAGCAGTCCATTGTAAAGTGTGTGCATCCTTGACAGGCATTGTGTTTATTCAAGGGGTCCTGAATGCATTTTGAATGTTGTCGTTTGTGTTCTAGACTATTGACAGCCTGTTTTCTAAGACTGTGGGAGCACCTCCTCCAACTTGTTCAATTGTGTCTACACCTTTATGTGTCACATCCAAGGATGCAAATTCATACATGACTACAGCAGCATGTGCACCTTGCATATCACTAGCACCTCAAACACCCTGCACAGACTCCATTCCCTTTCCTTCTGTAGGCCATGATACACAATGCCTCACTAGTCTGGAACCTAGCAGCACACCCTCCACCTCACATACACAGCCCAAACCACCCAGAACCAAAAGAACTCCACCCAGCACATTTCTACAGCAGCACGACCAACACTCCCAGAGATGTACAGCTGTTCTGTAGTCAATGCTGCATATATGCAATGACATCAAAATCCAAGAAAGGAGGAAAATGCTGCGCAAAAGAAGAAGGGAGCAACGTGAAAAGGAAATGCTGGAGTGTCTGAAGGACATATCCTCCACATTATATCAGATCTCAGGCAAACAGATCAATTGTAACAGCTGGTATGGAAATCAAACATTATTGCCTTGGATAAGAGCGTCTGCTAAATAAACAATAATAATACTTATGTACACTGTAATTCAATTTATAATGATGCAGCAATACAATTTCTTTTAATGATGCCAGAAGGATCATTTTGCATTACATCTGGTTGATCATTGACACCTTCTGGTACATTGTCATCCACATCCTCCTCAAACTGCAAGACCTCTAATGTCTCCAAGCAGATATTGTGAAGGACACAACAAGCTGTGACAGCTGTGCTGATATTCTGGATGTCATGCACGTGTAATCCTTTCAATCTCTGAAATCTGTTTTTTAAGAGTCCAAATGCTCTTTCGATCATCATCCTGGCTGAGGACAGTTTCTTGTTGAATCTTCTGTTGCTGAGTTAAATGTCCATTGTCACGGAATGGAGTTAAAAGGTGGGGTGAGAGTGGATATGCAGCATCACCAATGATGTGCATTCCGTCGGGTAGAAGAGATTATGATTCTTCCTGAAGGACTCTTACTACCTCTGTCGTGCGGTAGACTCGAGTACCATGCCAGCATCCAGGATGGCCCACACTGACATGAACAAAATGTGCCGTATTGCCACAGAAAGCAGTAAGATTAATTGAGTAAAAGTGCTTTCTGTTGTAATAGGACTCCAGGTTATCAATATCATGTGGCTTTGCAATGGGTATGTGGCAGCCATCAACTGCGCACAGTTTTTTAGGGAAACCAACTGCCAGGAAACCCTGTTCAATCTGACTGACGGCATGGCCTGTGGGCCAGACAATCCTGTATGCAAGATGTTTGGATATGAGAGAACACACCTCATGAAGATGTATGCAGATGTTAGATTTGCTGGTGTTGAACCTGTCTGCTACTCCTCTGTAGGACTCTTAATTTACTAATGTCCATAGGCAGGCAAGCACTGCATTTTGAAATGGCCATTTTGTACCTTGATGATTCATGTAGAAAGGATGTAAATCCCTTATCAAATCCTGTAATACAATGAAACAATATTAATATAAACAGGTGTGCTTGTTGTTATGTCTTGCTGATTACATTCTTAAAGTTAGCAACATAATAATGCTGTATTCACTGTAAGAGCAACTTGTACTTGGAAAAGTCAGGTGACTCTTAAAATCAGTGAAGGTGTATTCAGGCACCACTCTTGCCACATAATCTTCAATTTTTGCAACATTCCTGGAATTGTCATAAAGGTGTGTCACGTATTGTACTGACGTCAGGCTGAGAATATATTAAATGTCAGCAGCCATTTACATTGACAAAACATGATGTCTGTGCTTTAATGACATAACTGATGTACATTTCTTTTTATTTATTGATTTGTATTTATATAGCACCTAAATATGCCTTCTGCATCGCAATCTGTTATTGTGATATACCTTAATTGACGCTGCTCCAATCGATGACCTGCTTGGAGCAAGTAAGAAATCAATTTCTTCAGCAATAATAATTGCGCACAACGCAACCTCCATGTTGCTGGAGTCTGCTCTGGAGATACCTTTCCAAAGTTGTCCTAGCGCCAACTGAAAAGTTTGTCTGCGCTGATCCCCGTGAACGCAGCCAGAGAACCTTTCCTTAAGTTCTAAGATTCGTGCATGTGTAGAAATGCTCAAAAAGGCAAACGCTAACTTATTTCAATTCTAACTTATTTAAGAACATAAGAACATAAGAAAGTTTACAAACGAGAGGAGGCCATTCGGCCCATCTTGCTTGTTTGGTTGTTAGTAGCTTATTGATCCCAGAATCTCATCAAGCAGCTTCTTGAAGGATCCCAGGGTGTCAGCTTCAACAGCATTACTGGGGAGACATTGTCAATACCTTTTAGAATTTTGAATGCTTGAATTAGGTCGTCGCGTAGTCTTCTTTGTTCAAGACTGAACAGATTCAATTCTTTTAGCCTGTCTGCATATGACATGCCTTTTAAACCCAGAATAGTTCTGGTCGCTCTTCTTTGCACTCTTTCTAGAGCAGCAATATCTTTTCCCATGACACCAGAATTGAACCAAACTTGTCTCATTCGTTTGTGTCAGTTTGTGCCATTGTGTGGCAAAGTGGTTGGTAAGGGGGAGAGTAGCAGTGATGCGGTGCAGGAGTGATGAACAGACAATGGTAATTCAGTGAATAAGTGTTTATTTGTGCTGTTTCCAGGTCTGGCGACCGTCAAATAATAAATCCCCGGCAGTACACAACAATGTGTAAAGCGCGGGGATGGTGAATAACACTGTACAGTCTCGAACAGAAACAAAGGCACGGTCACCAGTCCTGGGTGATATTCAAACATGCAGGTGCTCTGTGCAGTGATGCTCCGGATAGTGCTTTATGTGGCGACAGCTCCAGAGGTGTGCTTTAACTGTCTAGTGGTGTGAAAAAGACAGACAATTATAAACAAACAAAGACAACACACAACACGTATTTCACTCTGAGAGCTCCTCTCTCAGTCCTTCTCTCCTCACGTTACCCAAACGAAGGAAGATCAGCTTTACCCTGGCCCCTATATGTAATCCTGCATGATATCTAGGTAAATGGTTGCAGCTGCCTTATTACTTGCAGCTGCCCCTCGTTTACCTTTCAAATCAATATGGTTTTACAACAGAGTCTCGCTTCTTTCCAGGCTGACCCACTTCCCGGTCCCGGAAACGAGTTATCAGGCCAGCCCTTCCAGATACTTCTCCTCTCGTTCTTTAGTGCCCTCACAGGTCGGGAGGAAGATTTATCACCATAACTCATATTTCTGTCACATATCCCAGCGCTCAGAGTGGAGCTGAAGGAACACTCGGCTAAATCTACCTTCCCCATTACTCCCCCCTCCCGGGAAAAATAATCCGCATTTTGGTGTTCTTTCCCCGCATGGTGTACCATGTGGTACATGAAGGGCTGCAATGCCAGATACTACTGAGTTATCCGGGCATTGCTGTCCTTCATTGTGCTTAACCACTTGAGTGGGGCGTGGTCTGTGACCAGATCGAATGAGTGTCCCAGCAGGTAGTATCGTAAAGAGTGAGTAGCCCATTTAATGGCCAAACACTCTTTTTCGACTACGGAGCAGTTGCATCCCCGATGTAACATGTTTTTACTGAGGTATAATATCGGGTGCTCTACTCCAGCTACTTTTTGGGACAAGACTGCACCCAAACCTACATCCGATCCGTTGGTGTGGAGGATGAATCTCTTGGTGAAATCCGGTGTGATAAGAGTGGGGGCCTGGCAAAGTGTACACTTAATAGCATCAAACGCCCCCTGACACTCAGCTGACCATTTAATTAAATTTGGAGCACTCTTTTTGGTGAGGTCGACTAACGGGTTAACCACTGTGCCGTACTCGGGGATGAAGCGGCGGTAATAACCGGCTAAGCCCAGTAGTGACCTCACCTGAGTCTTGGTTTTGGCGATCGCTGCAACAACCAAAGCCTAGATTTTGGTGACTACAGGTCTCACCCTTCCATTCCCCATTAAAAATCCCAAATATTGAGTCTCTGTTTTGGCAAACGCACATTTCCTCAAGATAGCTGTCAGTCGGGCTGCCCTTAGAGACTGAAGAACGGCTGTAACCCTAGCCAAATGCTCTCTCCAGGTGGAGCTGTAAATCACCACATCATAAGAAGATAAGAACATAAGAAAGGTTACAAACGAGAGGAGGCCATTCGGCCCATCTTGCTCGTTTGGTTGTTAGTAGCTTATTGATCCCAAAATCTCATCAAGCAGCATCTTGAAGGATCCCAGGGTGTCAGCTTCAACAACATTACTGGGGAGTTGATTCCAGACCCTCACGATTCTCTGTGAAAAAAGTGCCTCCTATTTTCTGTTTTGAATGCCCCTCTGTCTAATCTCCATTTGTGACCCCTGGTCCTTGTTTCTTTTTTCAGGTCGAAAAAGTCCCTTGGGTCGACATTGTCAATACCGCTTAGTATTTTGAATGCTTGAATTAGGTCGCCGTGTAGTCTTCTTTGTTCAAGACTGAACAAATTCAATTCTTTTAGCCTGTCTGCATATGACATGCCTTTTAAACCCAGAATAATTCTGGTCACTCTTCTTTGCACTCTTTCTAGAGCAGCAATATCTTTTTTATAGCAAGGTGACCAGAACTGAACACAATATTCAAGATGAGGTCTTACTAATGCATTGTACGGTTTTAACATTACTTCCCTTGATTTAAATTCAACACTTTTCACAATGTATCCGAGCATCTTGTTAGCCTTTTTTATAGCTTCCCCACATTGTCTAGATGAAGACATTTCTGAGTCAACAAAAACTCCTAAGTCTTTTTCATAGATTCCTTCTCCAATTTCAGTATCTCCCATATGATATTTATAATGTACATTTTTATTTCCTGCATGCAGTACCTTACACTTTTCTCTATTAAATGTCATTTGCCATGTGTCTGCCCAGTTCTGAATCTTGTCTAGATCATTTTGAATGACCTTTGCTGCTGCAACAGTGTTTGCCACTCCTCCTACTTTTGTGTCGTCTGCAAATTTAACAAGTTTGCTTACTATACCAGAATCTAAATCATTAATGTAGATTAGGAATAGCAGAGGACCTAATACTGATCCCTGTGGTACACCACTGGTTACCACACTCCATTCTGAGGTTTCTCCTCTAATCAGTACTTTCTGTTTTCTACATGTTAACCACTCCCTAATCCATGTACATGTGTTTCCTTGAATCCCTACTGCGTTCAGTTTGAGAATTAATCTTTTGTGCAGGACTTTGTCAAAAGCTTTCTGGAAATCTAAATAAACCATGTCATATGCTTTGCAATTATCCATTATTGATGTTGCATCCTCAAAAAAATCAAGCAAGTTAGTTAGACATGATCTCCCTTTCCTAAAACCATGTTGACTGTCTCCCAGGACCCTGTTACCATATAGGTAATTTTCCATTTTGGATCTTATTATAGTTTCCATAAGTTTGCATATAATAGAAGTCAGGCTTACTGGTCTGTAGTTACCTGGTTCAGTTTTGTTTCCCTTTTTGTGGATCGGTATTACGTTTGCAATTTTCCAGTCTGTCAGTACCACCCCTGTGTCAAGAGACTGTTGCATGATCTTGGTTAGCGGTTTGTAAATTACTTCTTTCATTTCTTTGAGTACTACTGGGAGGATCTCATCCGGCCCAGGGGATTTGTTTATTTTAAGAGCTCCTAGTCCCTTTAACACTTCTGCCTCAGTTATGCTAAAGTTATTTAAAACTGGATAGGAACTGGATGACATGTGGGGCATGTTGTCAGTATCTTCCTTTGTAAAAACTTGTGAAAAGTAATCATTTAATATATTTGCTATTTTTTTTTCTTCATCTACGATTTTGCCATTTGTATCTCTTAAACATTTAATCTCCTCTTTGAATGTTCTCTTGCTGTTGTAATATTGGAAAAACATTTTGGAATTGGTTTTAGCTCCCTTAGCAATGTTCATTTCTATTTCTCTCTTGGCCTTTCTAACTTCCTTTTTGACTTGTGTTTGCAGTTCCGTGTACTCTTTCTGCGTACTTTCTTTTTGGTCCTTTTTTATGCTCTGTAAAGTGCCTTTTTTCGCTGAATATTTTTTTTAATTGATCTATTAAACCATTTTGGCAATTTAGTTTTACATTTAGATTTGTCTACTTTAGGGATGTAATTGTTTTGCGCCTCTAGTACTACATTTTTGAAGAACAACCATCCTTCTTCTGTGGGTGTTTTCTCTATTTTACTCCAATCTACTTCTGTTAGTCTCTGTTTCATACCTTCATAGTTTGCTTTTCTAAAATTATAAACCTTAGCTTTAGTCATTACTTTTGGGGTTTTAAAAAGCACTTCAAATGAGACCATGTTGTGGTCTGAGTTTGCCAGTGGTTCTCTGACCTCTGTTTTAGTTATTCTGTCTTCGTTATTTGAAAAGACTAAATCAAGGCATGCCTCCCCTCTAGTCGATGCCTTGACAAATTGTGTTAGGAAGCAGTCATTTGTCATTTCCACCATTTCAATTTCATTCGTCGTGCTCCTCACCGGGTTTTCCCATTTTATATGGGGGAAGTTGAAATCCCCCATTAGTATGGCTTCTCCTTTGTACACGCATTTCTAATGTCACTGTATAACAGATTATTTTGCTCACCATCTGGTGGTCTATAGCATGCTCCTATTATTATGCCCTTTGAATTTTTGTCCATTATTCTGACCCATATTGATTCGGCTTTGTTTTCTTTGTCCGGGTTTAACACCTGGGCTTCAAGACTGTTTCTTATGTATAGCGCTACCCCTCCTCCTCTTCTGTCCTGCCTGTCTTTCCTATACAGTGTATACCAACAAATATTATATTCGTCCCCATCACTCTCAGACAACCACATTTCTGTAACACCTATCACATCATAGTTACCTGTTAGTGCAGTAGCTTCAAGTTCTTAAATTTTGTTTCTGATACTTCTAGCATTTAGATAAATACATTTAATTGTTGTCTTACCTGAGTTGTTGTTCTTGTTTTGATGCAGTCTCCCTTCTGTTTTTTTGTTGATTTCTCCCCCCTTCCTTTCTAGTTTAAATACTTCTAAACCTGCTCGAGGATCTTTTCTCCAAGTAGACTGATTCCCTTTTTATTTAAGTGCAGTCCATCCCATCTATACAGATAGTCCTCGTTGTAGAATGTGGCCCAATGATCAAGATAGGTGAAGCCTTCCCGTGTGCACCACGTCTTCAGCTATGTGTTTAGATTAATTATTTCCAGCTGTCCATATGGTCTTGCAAGGTGCTCTTGTCTTTTAATTTCCTTCCTAGCTCTCTGAATTTGTTTTGCATGGATTTTGGTCTGTCTCTTCCTATGTTGTTTGTACCAATGTGGACGACTTCTACCGGGTCGTCTCTTGTTCGTTCTAGGAGCCTGTCCACGTTTTCAGTGATGTGCTTGACAGAGGCTCCCGGAAGGCAGCACACTGTTGTAGTAAGGGGGTCCAAACTGCGAATTAAACTTGCTGTGTTTCTCAATATGGAGTCCCCAACAATCATGACCTCCCTTCTTTTTGCTATCTGGTCATCACTGTCAATAGGGTCCTGGATGTTGTTCCTTTCGTTCTCTTGTTGTTGGTTCTGCTCATGAACATTCTGAAGTGATTCAAATTTGTTGGTTGTTTTGATTTCTGGTGGTTGTGTTTCATGAAGTTTCTTTTTTTCCCTGCTTCTGCCTACCTGAACCCAGCTGTTCTGACCTTCTATCACCCTGGTGGCTTTCAGTCTGTTAGGGGTGATGCAGACTTCCATGAATTGTGGGTGTGCCATTTCCTCAAGCTCCTGTTGCTGTCTCATTTCTTCCAGCTTCATTTCTAGCATACTTACTATATATATATATATATATATATATATATATATATATATAATATATATATATATATAATAAAAAAAAAAAACAAAGCGGTTAACTTTGTTGTTTACTGTTCAGATAACAGTGGTGTTTTAATCAGCCTAGCAGTCTGCACTGTTTTGTTTTTTCTTTTTAGTAGTGTAGTGCTGCATTGTTTTGGTTTAGGTTGCTAAGATCTAGTTCCCTTTCAATTCGAAAATAACCATCAACGTATGGGACATTGCCGTCAGGCAGTAAGGATTGGCTGAGCTTTATAGCAAAGCTGCCGATAGGCCTCTGTGTGAGCTGACGTGTAAGCCCGCCCCCCTGGGAGCTTACTATATGCAGTGCGCGGAGACTCTCTTCCTCTTTTGTCTTCAGCATCGGTAGCGGTAGGTACTAGAGCTTGTAACTGACTGTACTCACTAAGCTTAGGCTTGAGAAGCTGGTTTTTGCCCCTTCTCCGAGTTTATTTCAGTTGCACTTATTATTGGTATTTTTGGTTATATAATTATATATATATATATATATATATATATATATATATATATATATATATATATATATATATATATATATATATATACTTTATATATCCTTCACGCTTTGCTTCGGCATTGCGTTTTTGTTTAACCTCGTGGTCTTCATCTTCTCTTTATTATTATATATTATTCAAATATTTAATTGTGTGTTTTTTGGGTTTTGTATATATATTATTTGTTATAAATATATATATTTTATTAGGACGCGTGTTGTTGGCTTTGGCCACGCGTGTATTGCAGCCTCAGTCTTGCCTGGCTAGACCGCGTGTGTGTGGAGTCTGCTCTGCAGCCCTCTTTAAATCTTCCACTGCTGTGTGTTCCCCACCGCGTGGTAGCTGTACGGTTTGCCCTACAGTCTCTCATACAGTACACCAAGCACTTGTTGCAGCGTCCCAAAAAAAAAAAAATCCCTTTTCACCATAAAGAAGACGACCACCAAGCACATACTCCCTTAAGCACCAAGGTAAGTATTTCACCAAATAAGACTCTGTACCAGCACTAGCGTCTCCGCTCTATGGGTCAGGTGACGCTTAGGTGTCTCGTGCTAGCGTCTCGACGCTCGGTACTCGCTCTGCGTGGTGTCAGTGCTTCGGCGCTTGGTGCAGCGCTTGAGACTCGGTGCTCGACGCTATGTGCGTCGATGCTTGACGCTTGATGCTTCAACGCTCGCCGCTCGGCGCTTCGACGCTCGGTGCTCGGTGCTTCGACGATACATGCTCGACGCTCGACGATTCAACGCTACATGCTCGACGCTTGGTGCTTCAACGCTACACGTTCGACGTGCAGCGCCTAGACGTTACAAGCTCGACGCGTTGGTGCTCTGCCGCTCGATGCTCGACGGTCGACACTTGATGCTCGACGCTCGGCACTTCGGTTCTCGACGCTTGACGCTATGTGCTCGACGCACCTTCGATGTTTGCTGTGCCGTGCTCGACGGAGATGTCGGGCTTCCATTGTTGCACGTCCTGTGAGGAAAAGCTGCCTGCCACTCACCCACACGATGAGTGTGTGGCATGTCTTGGGCCAGAACACGGCGCATCCGCGCTGGCGGATTGGGCTTTTTACCACCTTTGTGCTGGTTTTCAGACACGCGCCCTTCGGCAAAGGGCTAAGAAATCAGTGGGTGGGCACTCCCCTTCGGCGGGTTCTTCCCACACTATTTTAGCCAGCAAGCCAGTGGCTTCTCCACAACCTCCACTGGCCATTTCCCTTCCAACCGCAAAATGACTGGGATATCGATGCCATTTCAGGGATGCATCTGACATCCTGGAAGTGGACAGTATAGAGGCTGAGGTAGCCTCCCACCACTCGGATCAGGACGCTGAGTCCGAGGTGATGGATACTGACGACTCTATGTGGTCTGTGGTGGACAGAACAACCCACCACTTGGGCATCGATTGGCTTAAGACAGAGCTGCTCTGATCGACCAGGGGTTCTACTCCAAATATTTCCTAGTTTCCAAAAAGGACGGCGGGTTCCGCCCTATTTTACATCTGCGAGTACTGAACAGATACCTACGGCGGTTATCATCCAGTCAGTCCGACACGGCGACTGGTTTACCACCGTGGACCTGACAGATGCGTACTTTCACGTTCCCATCTGCCTGGGTCACAGGAAGTATCTGCGTTTCGCATTCCAGAGCAGGGTGTACGAGTTTTGTGTCCTCCCATTCGGTCTGTCACTAGCTCCTCGAACCTTTTCCAAATGTATGGATGCCATTTTAGCTCCTTTGCAGGCTCAAGGTGTCCGACTGCAGAACTATCTGGATGACTGGCTCGTCTGCACTCAGTCGAAGGAGCAGTTGGCACGGCACACAGTGATGGTTACAGACCATCTTCAGCGGCTAGGTCTGAAGGTCAATTCAGAAAAGAGCCGCCTCGTGCCAAGCCAACAGACCAAATTCGTGGGTCTGCATCTGGACTCAGTGTCCATGGAAGCGACCTTGTCGACACAGAGAGTTACCTCGCCGGAGCGGTGTCTCTCCCTGTTCAGGTTGAGAGAAACAATCAGTATGGAGCTGTGTCAGTGCATGCTGGGGCTGATGGCTACCACCTCACAAGCCCTTCCTTTGGGCTTATTACACCAGAGACCCCTACAGGCCTGGTTCAATGCCTTCGCGTTACATCTGCGGAGAGACAAACACCGCAGTTTGACGGTATCCCCAACCTGCTGGGAAGCACTACGCTGGTGGAAAGTTCCGTCAAACATCTGCCAGGGCATGCGCTTGGGTCCCATCTCCTGGAGGGAGGTGGTTACGACCGACGCTTCCAACCAAGGTTGGGGAGCAGTCTAGAACGGCTCAGGGACCCGCAGAGTGTTGTCAGGACCCTGGAGGTCAGCCCACATCAATGCTCTGGAACTCAAAGCAGTGGACCTCGCCCTCCGGCACGTCTTGCCAGTGCTTCTAGACAAGCACGTGTTGGTGCAGTCGGACAACACCGCGGTTGTGGTTTATATCAACCGCCAGGGCGGCCTATGGTCCCCCCGCCTTCACCGAATGGTAACACAGCTGTTGCTATGGGCATAGCCGCGTTTGACCTCTCTGCGCGTGGTTCACCTACCAGGCAGCGCCAATTACGCAGTGGACCTCTTATCCAGAGGAGGCCCTCTTGCAGGGGAATGGCGTGTCCACCCTCAGGTGGTAGAAAGCATCTGGGAATGGTTCGGCATAGTGCAAGTAGATCTCTTCGCTTCGCGAGAGACCACGCACTGCCCCCTATGGTTCTCAGTGAGGGACCCCGAAAGCCCCCTAGGAGTCGATGGACTAGCTCACGAATGGCCGCCAGCCCTCCTATATGCGTTTCCACCGATTCCGATGCTCTCCGCCCTCTTAAAGAAGGTCAGGGTAGAGCAAGCGACAGTGATCCTGATCGCTCCTCGTGGCCTCGGAGAATATGGTTTCCGAGCTTGGTGCAGTTACTGCATGGTCAACCGCGGGAGCTTCCCCTGCGAGCAGACCTATTGTTCCAGGCTGAAGGACGGCTTTGGCACCCGAACCCCAAGCTCATGCAGCTATGGGCTTGGCCCCTGAACGGGCGCGCCTGTCAGCCTTAGGGCTTTCGATGGCGGTGATTTCGACCATTCAGAGTGCTAGAGCGCCCTCTACTAGATCGCAGTACACGTACAAGTGGCAGTTGTTCCAAGATTGATGTCTGGCGGGTGGCCATGACCCAATATCTTGTCCTATGGCAGTGATATTACAGTTGCTACAGAAACTGTTAGATGAAGGGAAATCTCCCTCTACACTTAAAGTGTATTTAGCAGCCATATCAGCTGGTTATCACCAGGTTGTCATTTTCTGGCATCGCAGTTCCTCAAAGGCGCAAGACGTTTGCGACCTCCAAGGATGACCAGTTTACCATCATGGAGCCTTGATGTGGTGCTAGAAGCCCTTACCAAGGCACCATTTGAGCCTCTCCACACTTTGGATATGAGGCTCATGTCTATTAAAACTGCGTTTCTGCTGTCAGTGGTGTCAGCTAAACGTGTCAGCGAGTTACATGCACTGTCAATGCATCCTTCATGTACTCGTTTCGCAGGGGATGGTTCTAAGGTCTCCATGAGCCCAAATCCAGCCTTTTTGCCAAAGGTCATATCCCCGTTCCACGTGAACCAGCCAGTCGAATTGATGACGTTCCATCCTCCTCCTTTTTCTTCCCCAGAGGAAGAACGGTTACACATGCTCTGCCCTGTTCGGGCATTGAGGTGTTATATTGACTGTACAACGACTGTGAGGCAAACAGAACAACTGTTCATATGCCATGGATCTAAGACCTTGGGTCAGCTGTTGTCAAAACAACGCCTTTCCCATTGGATAGTGGATCCTATTAAATTAGCCTATGAGTCTGCAGGCCTTCCATCACCAGGGCAGTTGAAGGCACATTCCACTAGGAGTATCCTGGGTCCTCTTTAGAGGGGTGCCGGTGTTTGACATTTGCACGGCAGCCAGTTGGGCTACACCGCATACTTTTATGAGGTTTTATAGATTAAACATGCTGGATTCCTCTGCTCCATTATTTAGAGCATCTGTACTACACTCTATGGCACCTGTGTAGTATAGTGTTTAATACCCCACCTTAGGACAGGTGTCATCGCAAGCATAGACACTGAGGCGCAGCTCCTTTTATGCCTAGATGTATTGCCTACGCAATTGCGTTATGACGTAAGTCTGTCCTACTGCCAAGAATCCTCCCTCGCGACGGCTTGGGTACACTGTTCCCATACCTTGATGGTTATTTTCGAATTGAAAGGGAATGATAGGTTGCGGATGCAACCCCGGTTCCCTGAAAGAGAAAATAACCATCAAGCCGCGAGGTTGCTCCAGAAGCCTTTACGGCCTAAAGAGCAAAAGAGGAAGAATGTATAGTAAGCTCCCAGGCGGGCGGGCTTACACGTCTGCTCGCGCGGAGGCCTATCGGCAGCTTTGCTATAAAGCTCAGCCAATCCTACTGCCTGATGGCAATATCCCCCATACTTTGATGGTTATTTTCTCTTCCAGGTATCCAGGGTTGCATCCGCAACCTATCGTTTTGTGTATGGCTTACACCTGTCTGTTTATAGTTCTCCCAGTATGTTCTGTTAGAATGAACTTGCCTCTCACTGACACCCACACCTCTGCGGTTTCACTTCTATAAAAGAGTAAGTACCACCGCCATGCTGTGCACGTGTAGGACCCCTTGTCACTCTTTGAAACATGATCCACACTCAGCTCTGTGTCAGCCTGGGCCTGTAACTCTTTATAATCCTTAGAAAAGTCAATGCTGGAAGCTGTATAACCATCACGGACACGACACCTCAGAGTCAGAGTGTCTCCCTCAAACACAGGCTGGGGGGAAGGCTGCAGGATCACATATTTATCTAAAAAGACAAAAACAGTTCAGATGAGCTGGGCTGTGGGCGGGGGGCAGCTTTGAGGAGACTTCTAGCATCACACACACAAGCAGGTACGTAATTCAGTGTTTCATGTTCTACTGCAGACTCGGGTCATGAAAGCTGACAAACTGTTCATTGTTCCTTCATTTACTACATTTATTTATAAATTTACTGCAATTATAAAATTCCTGTTTTATTATCACTTTAGTTAGAAACAGATTACTAATCCCAGGGGCATCGATAGGATGAATGATCATTGAATAATACTGCAATACATCATATCACAATGAAGGGATCAATAACAAAACAGGTCAACTATTCATGTATTCATCCCTCTGGTAATGAAGGACACAGTCTTTTAAATTACCCTTGCTCTGCCAAACAGGAGCAAACAACCAATGAAAATAGGGTGAAAGCAAAACATTTCATAATACCGGAAATGAAAAGCACTTAAATATAACATCATTGACAGTCCAAACTGATGCACATGGATTTATTTCCTGCTCCTCATTTTACACCACCCTGAACTAGATGAATAATAATGGATCTAAATGGACTCTTTTGCTCCCCTTTTTGAATTTTAAAAAGCTTTTGAAATAGTGTTTTGGAACAAGTCTAGCTCCCAGAGTGTAAAGTGATCTCTACCTTGTGACTGTCCGGAGCCGGTCAGTGTGGTCAGCCCTGAAAGACACAAAGACAGAGTCAGAGACATTTCTGGAAAGGGGAAATAGTTACACCTTCGTTTAAACTCCTTGAACAAGAGGAATGGATGAACCTTTCAAATCCTGAATGTCAGAAATCTACCAAATTCATTCCCCTTTTCATCATGCTTGAACAATCCTCCAACCAAATAAACTGTAAAGGAAGGAAGCTAATATATAGTAAAACTGATAAGAGGCAGTCTACCGCTTGACTGAGCTTCTAGAAGCTTTAATGTATAATTCTGAGATAGAAGATTGTTTTGGAAGCTAATATAAAAACCAGGGCATGTTAAAATAGATTAATGCACCTGTTAATGCTTTTCAAAATGTATTTGAATTCCATGAATTGATCTAACAGTGGTTGATATAAATAACACTGACACTATTTAGAACATTAAAATAGAACCTGTTTAGATACAGAGATAATGGAAATCAAACATTGAACAGTTCATAAGTGTGAAAT
This sequence comes from Polyodon spathula, assembly GCF_017654505.1. Taxonomy (NCBI): domain Eukaryota; kingdom Metazoa; phylum Chordata; class Actinopteri; order Acipenseriformes; family Polyodontidae; genus Polyodon; species Polyodon spathula. The sequence goes on from NC_054586.1 coordinate 1,844,571, forward strand.
CATTATATTCTTTTGCAATAAAGGTGTGTTCCATATGGTACATGACTACAAGCAAAACATAGGTTCTGTTTTAGTATAATGGTTTTCACACTACTGACCACCTCCTTAGCTAGTACACCCTACACACTGACACCTCCTCAGAGTAAATCCTACACACTGACACCTCCTCAGAGTACACCCTACACACTGACACCTCCTCAGAGTACACCCTACACACTGACACCTCCTCAGAGTACACCCTACACACTGACACCTCCTCAGAGTACACCCTACACACTGACACCTCCTCAGAGTACACCCTACACACTGACACCTCCTCAGAGTACACCCTACACACTGACACCTCCTCAGAGTACACCCTACACACTGACACCTCCTCAGAGTACACCCTACACACTGACACCTCCTCAGAGTACACCCTACACACTGACACCTCCTCAGAGTACACCCTACACACTGACACCTCCTCAGAGTACACCCTACACACTGACACCTCCTCAGAGTACACCCTACACACTGACACCTCCTCAGAGTACACCCTACACACTGACACCTCCTCAGAGTACACCCTACACACTGACACCTCCTCAGAGTACACCCTACACACTGACACCTCCTCAGAGTACACCCTACACACTGACACCTCCTCAGAGTACACCCTACACACTGACACCTCCTCAGAGTACACCCTACACACTGACACCTCCTCAGAGTACACCCTACACACTGACACCTCCTCAGAGTACACCCTACACACTGACACCTCCTCAGAGTACACCCTACACACTGACACCTCCTCAGAGTACACCCTACACACTGACACCTCCTCAGAGTACACCCTACACACTGACACCTCCTCAGAGTACACCCTACACACTGACACCTCCTCAGAGTACACCCTACACACTACACCTCCTCAGAGTACACCCTACACACTGACACCTCCTCAGAGTACACCCTACACACTGACACCTCCTCAGAGTACACCCTACACACTGACACCTCCTCAGAGTACACCCTACACACTGACACCTCCTCAGAGTACACCCTACACACTGACACCTCCTCAGAGTACACCCTACACACTGACACCTCCTCAGAGTACACCCTACACACTGACACCTCCTCAGAGTACACCCTACACACTGACACCTCCTCAGAGTACACCCTACACACTGACACCTCCTCAGAGTACACCCTACACACTGACACCTCCTCAGAGTACACCCTACACACTGACACCTCCTCAGAGTACACCCTACACACTGACACCTCCTCAGAGTACACCCTACACACTGACACCTCCTCAGAGTACACCCTACACACTGACACCTCCTCAGAGTACACCCTACACACTGACACCTCCTCAGAGTACACCCTACACACTGACACCTCCTCAGAGTACACCCTACACACTGACACCTCCTCAGAGTACACCCTACACACTGACACCTCCTCAGAGTACACCCTACACACTGACACCTCCTCAGAGTACACCCTACACACTGACACCTCCTCAGAGTACACCCTACACACTGACACCTCCTCAGAGTACACCCTACACACTGACACCTCCTCAGAGTACACCCTACACACTGACACCTCCTCAGAGTACACCCTACACACTGACACCTCCTCAGAGTACACCCTACACACTGACACCTCCTCAGAGTACACCCTACACACTGACACCTCCTCAGAGTACACCCTACACACTGACACCTCCTCAGAGTACATCCTACACACTGACACCTCCTCAGAGTACACCCTACACACTGACACCTCCTCAGAGTACACCCTACACACTGACACCTCCTCAGAGTACACCCTACACACTGACACCTCCTCAGAGTACACCCTACACACTGACACCTCCTCAGAGTACATCCTACACACTGACACCTCCTCAGAGTACACCCTACACACTGACACCTCCTCAGAGTACACCCTACACACTGACACCTCCTCAGAGTACACCCTACACACTGACACCTCCTCAGAGTACACCCTACACACTGACACCTCCTCAGAGTACACCCTACACACTGACACCTCCTCAGAGTACACCCTACACACTGACACCTCCTCAGAGTACACCCTACACACTGACACCTCCTCAGAGTACACCCTACACACTGACACCTCCTCAGAGTACACCCTACACACTGACACCTCCTCAGAGTACACCCTACACACTGACACCTCCTCAGAGTACACCCTACACACTGACACCTCCTCAGAGTACACCCTACACACTGACACCTCCTCAGAGTACACCCTACACACTGACACCTCCTCAGAGTACACCCTACACACTGACACCTCCTCAGAGTACACCCTACACACTGACACCTCCTCAGAGTACACCCTACACACTGACACCTCCTCAGAGTACACCCTACACACTGACACCTCCTCAGAGTACACCCTACACACTGACACCTCCTCAGAGTACACCCTACACACTGACACCTCCTCAGAGTACACCCTACACACTGACACCTCCTCAGAGTACACCCTACACACTGACACCTCCTCAGAGTACACCCTACACACTGACACCTCCTCAGAGTACACCCTACACACTGACACCTCCTCAGAGTACACCCTACACACTGACACCTCCTCAGAGTACACCCTACACACTGACACCTCCTCAGAGTACACCCTACACACTGACACCTCCTCAGAGTACACCCTACACACTGACACCTCCTCAGAGTACACCCTACACACTGACACCTCCTCAGAGTACACCCTACACACTGACACCTCCTCAGAGTACACCCTACACACTGACACCTCCTCAGCTAGTACACCCTACACACTGACACCTCCTCAGAGTACACCCTACACACTGACACCTCCTCAGAGTACACCCTACACACTGACACCTCCTCAGAGTACACCCTACACACTGACACCTCCTCAGAGTACACCCTACACACTGACACCTCCTCAGAGTACACCCTACACACTGACACCTCCTCAGAGTACACCCTACACACTGACACCTCCTCAGAGTACACCCTACACACTGACACCTCCTCAGAGTACACCCTACACACTGACACCTCCTCAGAGTACACCCTACACACTGACACCTCCTCAGAGTACACCCTACACACTGACACCTCCTCAGAGTACACCCTACACACTGACACCTCCTCAGAGTACACCCTACACACTGACACCTCCTCAGAGTACACCCTACACACTGACACCTCCTCAGAGTACACCCTACACACTGACACCTCCTCAGAGTACACCCTACACACTGACACCTCCTCAGAGTACACCCTACACACTGACACCTCCTCAGAGTACACCCTACACACTGACACCTCCTCAGCTAGTACACCCTACACACTGACACCTCCTCAGAGTACACCCTACACACTGACACCTCCTCAGAGTACACCCTACACACTGACACCTCCTCAGAGTACACCCTACACACTGACACCTCCTCAGAGTACACCCTACACACTGACACCTCCTCAGAGTACACCCTACACACTGACACCTCCTCAGAGTACACCCTACACACTGACACCTCCTCAGAGTACACCCTACACACTGACACCTCCTCAGAGTACACCCTACACACTGACACCTCCTCAGAGTACACCCTACACACTGACACCTCCTCAGAGTACACCCTACACACACACCTGACACCCTACACACTGACACCTCCTCAGAGTACATCCTACACACTGACACCTCCTCAGAGTAAATCCTACACACTGACACCTCCTTAGCTAGTACACCCTACACACTGACACCTTCTCAGAGTAAATCCTACACACTGACACCTCCTCAGCTAGTACACCCTACACACTGACACCTCCTCAGAGTACACCCTACACACTGACACCTCCTCAGAGTACACCCTACACACTGACACCTCCTCAGAGTACACCCTACACACTGACACCTCCTCAGAGTACACCCTACACACTGACACCTCCTCAGAGTACACCCTACACACTGACACCTCCTCAGAGTACACCCTACACACTGACACCTCCTCAGAGTACACCCTACACACTGACACCTCCTCAGAGTACACCCTACACACTGACACCTCCTCAGAGTACACCCTACACACTGACACCTCCTCAGAGTACACCCTACACACTGACACCTCCTCAGAGTACACCCTACACACTGACACCTCCTCAGAGTACACCCTACACACTGACACCTCCTCAGAGTACACCCTACACACTGACACCTCCTCAGAGTACACCCTACACACTGACACCTCCTCAGAGTACACCCTACACACTGACACCTCCTCAGAGTACACACTGACCTCAGAGTACATCCTCCTCAGAGTACACCCTACACACTGACACCTCCTCAGAGTACACCCTACACACTGACACCTCCTCAGAGTACACCCTACACACTGACACCTCCTCAGAGTACACCCTACACACTGACACCTCCTCAGAGTACACCCTACACACTGACACCTCCTCAGAGTACACCCTACACACTGACACCTCCTCAGAGTACACCCTACACACTGACACCTCCTCAGAGTACACCCTACACACTGACACCTCCTCAGAGTACACCCTACACACTGACACCTCCTCAGAGTACACCCTACACACTGACACCTCCTCAGAGTACACCCTACACACTGACACCTCCTCAGAGTAGCACCTCCTCAGTACACCCTACACACTGACACCTCCTCAGAGTACACCCTACACACTGACACCTCCTCAGAGTACACCCTACACACTGACACCTCCTCAGAGTACACTACACACTGACACCTCCTCAGAGTACACCCTACACACTGACACCTCCTCAGAGTACACCCTACACACTGACACCTCCTCAGAGTACACCCTACACACTGACACCTCCTCAGAGTACACCCTACACACTGACACCTCCTCAGAGTACACCCTACACACTGACACCTCCTCAGAGTACATCCTACACACTGACACCTCCTCAGAGTACACCCTACACACTGACACCTCCTCAGAGTACACCCTACACACTGACACCTCCTCAGAGTACACCCTACACACTGACACCTCCTCAGAGTACACCCTACACACTGACACCTCCTCAGAGTACACCCTACACACTGACACCTCCTCAGAGTACACCCTACACACTGACACCTCCTCAGAGTACATCCTACACACTGACACCTCCTCAGAGTACACCCTACACACTGACACCTCCTCAGAGTACACCCTACACACTGACACCTCCTCAGAGTACACCCTACACACTGACACCTCCTCAGAGTACACCCTACACACTGACACCTCCTCAGAGTACACCCTACACACTGACACCTCCTCAGTACACCCTACACACTGACACCTCCTCAGAGTACACCCTACACACTGACACCTCCTCAGAGTACACCCTACACACTGACACCTCCTCAGAGTACACCCTACACACTGACACCTCCTCAGAGTACACCCTACACACTGACACCTCCTCAGAGTACACCCTACACACTGACACCTCCTCAGAGTACACCCTACACACTGACACCTCCTCAGAGTACACCCTACACACTGACACCTCCTCAGAGTACACCCTACACACTGACACCTCCTCAGAGTACACCCTACACACTGACACCTCCTCAGAGTACATCCTACACACTGACACCTCCTCAGAGTACACCCTACACACTGACACCTCCTCAGAGTACATCCTACACACTGACACCTCCTCAGAGTACATCCTACACACTGACACCTCCTCAGAGTACACCCTACACACTGACACCTCCTCAGAGTACACCCTACACACTGACACCTCCTCAGAGTACACCCTACACACTGACACCTCCTCAGAGTACACCCTACACACTGACACCTCCTCAGAGTACACCCTACACACTGACACCTCCTCAGAGTACACCCTACACACTGACACCTCCTCAGAGTACATCCTACACACTGACACCTCCTCAGAGTACACCCTACACACTGACACCTCCTCAGAGTACACCACTACACACTGACACCTCCTCAGAGTACACCCTACACACTGACACCTCCTCAGAGTACACCCTACACACTGACACCTCCTCAGAGTACACCCTACACACTGACACCTCCTCAGAGTACACCCTACACACTGACACCTCCTCAGAGTACACCCTACACACTGACACCTCCTCAGAGTACACCCTACACACTGACACCTCCTCAGAGTACACCCTACACACTGACACCTCCTCAGAGTACACCCTACACACTGACACCTCCTCAGAGTACACCCTACACACTGACACCTCCTCAGAGTACACCCTACACACTGACACCTCCTCAGAGTACACCCTACACACTGACACCTCCTCTCAGTAGTACACACTGACACCTCCTACACCCTACACACACCTCCTCAGCTAGTACACCCTACACACTGACACCTCCTCAGAGTACACCCTACACACTGACACCTCCTCAGAGTACACCCTACACACTGACACCTCCTCAGAGTACACCCTACACACTGACACCTCCTCAGAGTACACCCTACACACTGACACCTCCTCAGAGTACACCCTACACACTGACACCTCCTCAGAGTACACCCTACACACTGACACCTCCTCAGAGTACACCCTACACACTGACACCTCCTCAGCTAGTACACCCTACACACTGACACCTCCTCAGAGTACACCCTACACACTGACACCTCCTCAGAGTACACACTGACACCTACACACTGACACCTCCTCAGAGTACACCCTACACACTGACACCTCCTCAGAGTACACCCTACACACTGACACCTCCTCACACACACTGACACACTGACACCTCCTCAGAGTACACCCTACACACTGACACCTCCTCAGAGTACACCCTACACACTGACACCTCCTCAGAGTACACCCTACACACTGACACCTCCTCAGAGTACATCTTACACACTGACACCTCTTCAGCTAGTACACCTTACACATTGACACCTCCTCAGCTAGTACACCCTACACACTGACACCTCCTCAGAGTACATCCTACACACTGACACCTCCTCAGAGTACACCCTACACACTGACACCTCCTCAGCTAGTACACCCTGGACACTTTCCTCACCTTGTCAGCATGTACATGGTTCTGCCATCAGCCTTCAACCTGAGTCAGCTTGTCCTGGGTTGCCAGCCGCTCCGCATCGCCTTGGGTCGCTGGAACTGCTTCGCCAGGAGTTGCAGTCAGCTCTGCTTGGCCGCAGGGGTCAGTGTGGCCGGAGCCCCACCAGAGAGAGCTGCCGGCTATGAAAAAGGGGGGAGAGGTCAGGAGACCACCCTTCCCCACTGCAATTTCTCTGTAGGAGTTCTGGGGGCTGGAGTCCCCCCAGAGGGAGCTGCCGGCTATAAAGGGGGGAGAGGTCAGGAGACCACCTTCTCCCGCAGCAGTTTCGCTGCCGGAGATCTTGGGGGAGGTCTGGAGACCACCAACCGCAGCAGCTTTTCAGCTGCTGGACTTGCTCCAGCTGAAGGAGTCAGTCTGGGAGGTGTCAGCACGTCTGCTAACAGCTGCACCATTGGCAGCATTTCCGCTACCAGTGGTACAGAGGGAGTAAAGATTCACACCACTGTCAGCACGTCTGCTGACAGCATGGCCAGTAGCATTTCATCAACCCCTTAAAGTCCCTGTTCTTGGCCCAGGACTTTGTCAATCCGGCCCAGGGGATTTGTTTATTTTAAGAGCTCCTAGTCCCTTTAACGCCTCGGTTATGCTAAAATTATTTAAATATGGATAGGAACTGGATGACATGTGGGGCATGTTGTCCGTATCCTCCTTTGTAAAAAGTTGTGAAAAGTAATCCTTTAATATATTTGCTATTTTTTTTCTTCATCTATGATTTTGCCATTTGTATCTCTTAGACATTTAATACAACAAGATTTATTTGAAGTTGCTGAAGGGCACTGGTCTCTTAAACCCAGAAGCGCTGATAAACCCCTACGCATGACTATATATTGATGGACACTACTTAAGCAAATGAAATGTCCTTTTTTTTTTGGAATACCATGTTCCTTCTCAAAAGTGTTATAATATTAGCCTTTAATAAAGGAAAATGGCTGCTTTAATTCATTTCATATGTCTATTTCAAGTTTATTCATTGTAATAAGAAATAGTTTTGTTTTTTTTTAACATTTATATTTTATTTCTGTTTCTTCATTAAAAAAAAAGTTTTCTTGGAAGAGTAAAAAATACATTAGCTTTGATTTGTGTACTAAGGGTTACTCTCAAATGAATTCACCTTCCAGTTTATGGTAAACTGTGCATGCATGACTTAGAAACTTGGCTGTTAGCTAAGCAGAATATCCCAGAAACTGGGCTGAATTCGAAAATGCAGAATTTGGGACATTATCTAAAATCCAGAACGGCCCAGAATTTGGGATATAAATGAAAACAGGGGCAGTCTATATTTAAAAATGTGATTACATTAGAGATAAACTAATGTATCCTGTAACAAAACTGCAATAGTGTATATATTTTATATTAAAATACATCGTGCAAACGATTATAGATATATGCTGTTTGAAAGAAAAAAGTACACCACTACAGAAAAAAAAACAATTCTTACATTTGTGCATAACATGCTAATGCAAAAACCCATAGTTTGTTATATTAGTACAGCAAAATACCACTTTATATTTTAATTGAAAGTGTGAAAAGCACATCTCTCGCTCTCTTTCTCTCTCTGATCGCTATGTTAAAAAATGCCTGCAATCTTTTCCACTTGTGTGACGACACATTCATGTGACAGACATGGACCAATCAAAACGCGAGACTGTTATGCAGTTCCATCCCAAAAACCGAGCCTGTGTCATATCTCGTGGGCTGAGTTCCCCCAGGCTGATCTGGGTATGATGAAGCTGAGGTGGAGGATGTAATCAGGGCGACTCTGGGGTCCCGGCCTGGTGGCTCAGCCAGCCATAAGGGGAGGCAGGCCCCCCTGGATAGGACAGTGTCAGGCCCCTTTTCAGCTGTAATGTCCTGGTCCTGAGATCCAACTGTCCCCCGGTATAGCGATGGAAGTCTAGGCCCTATATGCATGACATCCTGACTGTCATACTCTCTTCACCCCCTTGTCTGCAATTGGCATGGTGCCTATCTACACACATTTCCCCAAAGCATGCATCCTGCTCTGTTAATTGCTTTCTCTTTATCTGTCCAGCCCTCTATGCTTGCTATTGTTGCCACTGTATTGCAGGGGACAGGTATGTAGGCCACTTTGTTGTTGTTTTGCTGGCCATCTTGGAGTGACATTGCTTCCTCCTATTGGCACGCTGGCACTCACGCTGGCGTGGTGCGCAGTGACGTCACCTCCTTCTTCACCATGATGTTTCTCCACTCCTCTTCATTCCATGTGGCGTCCTCCATTTTGCCCTTACTGCCTGCTTCTGTCACTTCTCTTTGACGTCTGTGGATCCAGCCGCAGCCCCTGCAGATCCTCCTTGTCTGTTCGCTCTCTCCGCTTCACCCTCCACGGCATGGATTCCATAATCCCACTTCTGAAACACCAATGTAATGACCCATGCCTTAGAAGGTGAAGCAGAAGACGGAGACATTGCCAGGTACAATTGTAAACCAATTTATTGGTAAAAATGAACAGAGTCTCTCACTCTCACTCAGGCTCCTGCTCTAAGCCACTCCCAGGCTTCGGTTGCTACACTCTCTTGCAGGCCCTCTTTCTCTCTGTAATTAACCCAGCTCCGCGCATTCATCCATTCACCACTCAAACCTGCAACTCTCTCTCCCACATTCCCACACAGGCGGTACTTATACCCCTTCCACTGCTTCTGCCAACTCCACTCAGACTGACCAACCGGATCTACCCCTGCTCCTAGCCCATCCTGTGTGGCATTCTTGCACCCTTACAATACACGCAACAAGTACACATGACAAGGCAGACCAGACAAACTAACGGGACCACATAAAAGACACACAGCAGTTTCATGAGTATCAAACAGACCTAAACAAAAAAGAGAAAGGGCCAGAAAATCTTTTACTCACATAAATGTTCATGGAGGGAAAATGTTAGCAAGCAACATTATTAACTAGCATATTAGTTATTTTACATTCAGTTGTCAGAAAGCCATAAATAACACAGGAGGCCTACAATCACTGTGTAATGCAATTTTACAAAATACTTTGATCATAGAAAACAGGCCTGTCCTCTTGTTTAACGAGCCATTAAAAATGTAAAGCTGCACCTCCTAGCAGTGCTAAATGTTTCTTTAACACCCCCTCCCTTCATTTTCTTTGTGGTCTGTGAAGCAAATATCAAAATTCAACATGTATTGCTTGTGACACATGTTGCTAAGCTGACAACATTCTGGTAAAGAAAGAAGTAACGGCTGAATAAATCAAGCGCTCGTGTGCTCTCTTCCTGTCCTCAGTTTAACACTTTCAACAGGAAGTGTCAGTGAGCTGCTGCAGATACAGCTCAGACCAGTTCAATGGACCTCTGCAGGATCAGCACACATTACCGTGAGAGGACTTTCTGCACTACTATTTATATATATAGACACACACACACAGTGCCGTGAAAAAGTATTTGCCCCCTGTCTGATTTTCTGCATTTTTCACATTGAGTTTGGTCAGATCTTTTTATGGGTTGCAGTAGTACATAGAGGGAGTCTGAGAGAAAAAAATGACACCAAAGTTTGGTGCTTCTTTCATTTGTGTGGTGTGCAAGGTAATCAAACATGCAATCTTCAGGTGTGAAAAAGTTATTGCCCCCCCTAGTTAACTCAACCCAATTAAAGGGATAATTAGGGTCAGCTGTTTGAATACTTTGGTTAACAATCAGGCTTGATTTGGGCCAGCCTTGTCCAATATAAATCTGACTAACTTTGGCCCTTACCATCAGAGTGAAGTTGTCAGCACACAGGTTCTAGAGGCACATCATGCCATGATCAAAAGAAATTCCTGAAGACCTCCGAAAAAAACTTGTTGATGCCTATCTGTCTGGAAAGGGTTACAAAGCCATTTCTAAGGCTCGGGTCTCCACCAAACCACAGTCAGAGCCATATTGTCCAAATGAGGAAAGTTTGGGACAGTAGTGAATCTTCTCAGGAGTGACCGTCCTGCCAAAATCTCTCCAAGAGCAAGGAGTAAAATCATCCAGGAAGTCACAAAGAACCCTATAACAACATCCAGGGATCTGCAGACCTCTCTCACCTCGGCTAAGGTCAGTAGCAAGGCGGAAACCACTGCTCACTAAGAAGAACATGAATGCTCGTCTCAAGTTTGCCAAAAAGCACCTGGATGATCCTCAAGAGTTCTGGAACAACGTTCTATGGACAGATGTGTCAAAAGTGGAACTTTTTGGCCAACATGGGCCATGTCATGTCTGGCGAACACCAAACACTGCATTCCACAGCAAGAACCTCATACTAACGGTCAATCATGGTGGTGGTAGTGTCATGATTTGGGGATGCTTTGCTGCATCAAGACCTGGACGACTTGCCATCATTGAAGGAATCATGAATTCTGCTCTGTATCAGAGAATTCTACAGGAGAATGTCAGGCCATCCGTCCGTGAGCTGAAGCTGAAGCGCAGCTGGGTCATGCAGCAAGACAATGATCCGAAACACACAAGCAAGTCTACAGCAGAATGGTTGAAGAACAAGAAATTTAAAGTTTTGGAATGGCCTAGTCAAAGTCCAGACCTAAACCACATTGAGATGTTGTGGCAGGACCTGAAACGAGCAGTTTATGCTCAAAAACCCACAAATGTCACTGAGTTGAAGCAGTTCTGCATGAAGTAGTGGGCCCAAATTCCTCCACGGCGCTGTGAGAGACTGATCAATAACTACAGGAAGCGTTTGGTTGCAGTTAATGCTGCTAAAGGTGGCGTAACCAGTTATTGAGTCTAAGGGGGCATTCGGTGCTGCATAACTTTCTTTAATAAAGTAATTAAATAAATATCAACATTTTGTGTTGTTTGTTCACGCAGGGTCCCTTTTATCTAATATTAAATTTTGGTTGAAGATCTGATAACATTCAGTGTCAAAAATATGCAAAAATGCAGAAAATCAGACAGGGGGCAAAAACTTTTTCATATATATATATATATATATATATATATATATATATATATATATATATATATATATATATATATATATATATAATGAATGAAATACAAGGCTGCTGTTTTTCAGGTTCCTCTAATCGATGGCATGTGGCAATCAATTTAGCAATCTTACAATTGTCGTTTTTGTTAATTCTTTAGCATGCTTCCCTGTGCTTTACCATGTGCTTCCCTGCTTTACCATGCATACAGTATGTTTTACAATGCTCTATTTCATTTACCTGGCTTGCACACTGCTTTTACCATGACATTGCCACAAGACACCACCTCAAAATATAGACTTTGAATTACGAACAAGTCTTCAAACCCAGAAACTTTCACTCTAACTGTCCTCAAATCAGATGGATAACCAGCAGCATGTTTGATAAAGCACTCAGCAATAATACTTACATATCAGTAAGAGGAGTTCACAAGCCTGCATTCTGTCTGGAGACACTTTCACAAAGCTGAGCTCAATGTAGAACCTTCACAGTTTTGAAGCTGTAAACTCTCAGGTTCCTCCCACTAAGTCTATTTATTAAATGCCCACAAACCTCTTTCTAATACATCTTAGTTTATCATCTGAGTTAGCATCAAACACCGTCATTATATTTAAGAAACTAGAACTTCTATTAACCAACTGACTGCTGGAAAACAACAATACTTTACTCAAAACTGGTCTGATGACACCCCTGTTCACCCCTCCTCTGCTATTCCTAATCTACATTAATGATTTAGATTCTGGTATAGTAAGCAAACTTGTTAAATTTGCAGACGACACAAAAGTAGGAGGAGTGGCAAACACTGTTGCAGCAGCAAAGGTCATTCAAAATGATCTAGACAAGATTCAGAACTGGGCAGATACATGGCAAATGACATTTAATAGAGAAAAGTGTAAGGTACTGCACGCAGGAAATAAAAATGTACATTATAAATATCATATGGGAGATATTGAAATTGGAGAAGGAATCTATGAAAAAGACCTAGGAGTTTTTGTTGACTCAGAAATGTCTTCATCTAGGCAATGTGGGGAAGCTATAAAAAAGGCTAACAAGATACTCGGATACATTGTGAAAAGTGTTGAATTTAAATCAAGGGAAGTAATGTTAAAACTGTACAATGCACTTGTAAGACCTCATCTTGAATATTGTGTGCAGTTCTGGTCACCTCGCTATAAAAAAGATATTGCTGCTCTAGAAAGAGTGCAAAGAAGAGCGACCAGAATTATTCCGGGCTTAAAAGGCATGTCATATGCAGACAGGCTAAAAGAATTGAATCTGTTCAGTCTTGAACAAAGAAGACTACGTGGCGACCTAATTCAAGCATTCAAAATTCTAAAAGGTATTGACAGTGTCGACGCAAGGGACTTTTTCAGCCTGAAAAAAGAAACAAGGACCAGGGGTCACAAATGGAGTTTAGAAAAAGGGGCATTCAGAACAGAAAATAGGAGACACTTTTTTACACAGAGAATTGTGAGGGTCTGGAATCAACTCCCCAGTAATGTTGTTGAAGCCGACACCCTGGGATCCTTCAAGAAGCTGCTTGATGAGATTTTGGGATCAATAAGCTACTAACAACCAAACGAGCAAGATGGGCCGAATGGCCTCCTCTCGTTTGTAAACTTTCTTATGTTCTTCTTATGTTCTTAAGTGAGTGGATTGAAACACTTCTCTACTCAGAGAGTGCTGAGGGGATGGAATGGATTTGCTTGTCACACACACACACACACACACACTGACACCCACACTGATACACAAACACACACGCACAAACACACACACACACACATACACACACACACACTGATACACACACACACACACACACACTGATAAACAAACACAAACACACAGATACACACACTAATGCACAAACACACACACTGACACGCTGACACACACACATACACAAACATACACACACACACACACACACACACACACACACACACACACATGTGTAGTTTTGATGTTTGCATTTCTATATTTGTGGGGCCTTCTCACTGACCTTTTACTGGCTATTTTATTTACTACTTCTAATTCCAGTCAGACAAAACTCCACAGTGTGAAAGCTGACAACATAAAGCATATTTAGATCTTAAAAAGGTATTTTACAAAGTGGGAACTTTTTTCAGGGGTTACTATCTTTGTGGGGACATTTTATCAAATGTTGTCCCCATTTGAGTGAGGGGTACACACACACACACACACACACACACACACACACACACACACACACACACACACACACACACACACACACACACACACACACACACACACAGAAACACACACATTGCTTCATTAAATCGAATGAAACCTGCTGAATAATGTAACTTTAACATGTTGATTTACGCAGCACTTTTTAGTTTCCCCTATACTTTACAAAAAACAGAAAATTTGAAAAGTGTGACATTTCAAAATCTAACATGAAAGTGTACATTCTACTTTTCTGTGTTAAGCTGGCCCCAAGGGATAAGCACACACCCCATTGCACACACAGACAGTACATAAGCACACACCCCATTGCACACACAGACAGTACATAAGCACACACCCCATTGCACACACATACAGCAGATTAGGCTCTCAGAATGTCCCCTTTTCAGAATATCCCTTTGCAGTTGAATGGAGGTGAGGAGCTGCATTGAAGTATTCAGAGAGTCTGCTTCCCTCTCCCTCACTTACTGCAGGATTAACTCAGCATGAGCGCTGCAGTGTTTCCAGGTCAGAGGTTTTCACTCCAGACCTAGAGGCTGCACGGGTCTGCTCAGGACAGTCTGGAGGCAAGTTGTTTTTTTTAATATATTTTTTCTTTTAGAGGATTTTCTAAAGGGTTTTTTTTCTGTCTAAAGTTTTATTTTTTTTTATTTATCAATGATGTGCAAATCCTTCCTTTACTAGAAGGCATCATATTTGTTGGCAGCTACGACCACTGATTTCTATAGAATCTCTCCAGACTTTAGATTCACTCCTGTGCTGTGTAGAGTTTGAGTGAGGGGTGCTAGGTGTCCTGAATCTGTGTAGACTTTAGAGTGAGGGGTGACTGTCCTGTGCTGTGTAAGTTCACTTGATGGGCAGCAGGTGTCCAACGCCCACATAGTGAGGGGTGCAGGTGTCCTGTGCTGTGTAGAGTTTGAGTGAGGGGTGTCCTGTGCTGTGTAGAGTTTGAGTGAGGGGTGCAGGTGTCCTGTGCTGTGTAGAGTTTGAGTGAGGGGTGCAGGTGTCCTGTGCTGTGTAGAGTTTGAGTGAGGGGTGCAGGTGTCCTGTGCTGTGTAGAGTTTGAGTGAGGGGTGCAGGTGTCCTGTGCTGTGTAGAGTTTGAGTGAGGGGTGTCCTGTGCTGTGTAGAGTTTGAGTGAGGGGTGCAGGTGTCCTGTGCTGTGTAGAGTTTGAGTGAGGGGTGTGTCCTGTGCTGTGTAGAGTTTGAGTGAGGGGTGTCCTGTGCTGTGTAGAGTTTGAGTGAGGGGTGCAGGTGTCCTGTGCTGTGTAGAGTTTGAGTGAGGGGTGTCCTGTGCTGTGTAGAGTGTAGGTGTGAGTGAGTGAGGGGTGTCCTGTGCTGTGTAGAGTTTGAGTGAGGGGTGTCCTGTGCTGTGTAGAGTGTGAGTGAGGGGTGTCCTGTCCTGTGTGTGTAGTCTGAGTGAGGGGTGTCCTGTGCTGTGTAGAGTGTGAGTGAGGGGTGTGTGTAGGTGTCCTGTGCTGTGTAGAGTTTGAGTGAGGGGTGTCCTGTGCTGTGTAGAGTGTGAGTGAGGGGTGTCCTGTGCTGTGTAGAGTTTGAGTGAGGGGTGTCCTGTGCTGTGTAGAGTTTGAGTGAGGGGTGTCCTGTGCTGTGTAGAGTGTGAGTGAGGGGTGCAGGTGTCCTGTGCTGTGTAGAGTTTGAGTGAGGGGTGTCCTGTGCTGTGTAGAGTGTGAGTGAGGGGTGTCCTGTGCTGTGTAGAGTGTGAGTGAGGGGTGTCCTGTGCTGTGTAGAGTGTGAGTGAGGGGTGTCCTGTGCTGTGTAGAGTGTGAGTGAGGGGTGTGTCCTGTGCTGTGTAGAGTTTGAGTGAGGGTGTGTCCTGTGCTGTGTAGTTTGAGTGAGGGGTGTCCTGTGCTGTGTAGAGTTTGAGTGAGGGGTGTCCTGTGCTGTGTAGAGTGTGAGTGAGGGGTGTCCTGTGCTGTGTAGAGTGTGAGTGAGGGGTGTAGGTGTCCTGTGCTGTGTAGTCTGAGTGAGGGGTGCCCTGTGCTGTGTAGAGTTTGAGTGAGGGGTGTCCTGTGCTGTGTAGAGTGTGAGTGAGGGGTGTCCTGTGCTGTGTAGAGTGTGAGTGAGGGGTGTCCTGTGCTGTGTAGAGTTTGAGTGAGGGGTGTCCTGTGCTGTGTAGAGTGTGAGTGAGGGGTGTCCTGTGCTGTGTAGAGTGTGAGTGAGGGGTGTCCTGTGTTGTGTAGAGTGTGAGTGAGGGGTGCAGGTGGGGCACTAGTATTTGCTGCACAGAAAGTTACTCTAGTTGTAATGGCAGAGTGCTGTGCTAATCACTGAATAGATATTCTGGAAAATGAAGAAAAAAATATAGAAAGAAAATAAAAACAAATGTAATGTTATCATGCTGATGAGAGCTAACTTGTCAGTGTTGTTTTCTAGCTTGTTTTTGTGCCAATGATTTTGCAATGTATCCCTGGTGTGTCAGTATATCAGGTTCATTTAGAGGTTTAAGAATTATGCAAGTCCAATGTGTTCCAATTAATTGCATACCTGATAATTGCATATTCCTGTTAACTTAAAAAGGTGAAGCACATTTCTTATGAAAATACTTATACAGTAGATCCCTGTTAATTGCATATCCCATGTGCCTAGTAGTTATGTACATTTAGCCAGAATAACAATTATAAGGAACTTATATGTACAATTTAACTGCACATTCACAACTGTATGCAGCTACCAGTTATACAATTCACTGTGCGCCTGTGAGACTGTGAGAGTAAAGAAAGGCATGGGGGGCAGCAAGCTTGAGGCATGTGAGTGCTTGAGTGACAGTAGTGTTAGAACACAGGACAGGCTGGACAGATCCCTGTACTCAAAGGACCGTGTCAGGCAGCATCCTCTGCCTCCTGGGCAACAAGGAGAAAGAGACATAGAGGACAAAAGGACTGATCCCGTCACTACTCAGGCAGCATCCTCAGGCAGCAGCGGCTGGCAGCTGGGCGGGGTAGAGAGTTATGCTAAAGGCTAGCATTTAAATGTACCTGTATTATCCTGTAGATGTTACTGATAATCACATAACACTTTTAGGCACACAGACTATGTAATTAACAAGAATCATCTGTAATATGAATTAACATGACATTCTGCGTATTGTTTAGAGTTGGATTTCAGTGCTACTTGAACAAATGACAGCTAGAGAGAAGAGCCCTGGTACTGAAGCAAAGGTAAGCCCCTATCACACTGACAATCCTACCCGGGTCCCAACCTGGGTTCTGGCTACCCGGGTCACAGTCCCACGTAGTGTGAAACTGCTTTGGGTTAACGCACTTTGACCCGGGTTGAGCGAGACAAAATGAATGACAGCTGACGGTTCATTCCAGAGAAGCTTGGATGGAAGTGTCAGTAACAAGCTTCTTCCAGGGCATTGATACACGCATTGTTTACCTGCATCTGTCACCCAGGTCAGCCCTGCTGTATCAAAAGCAGTGTGAAATCATGCAGCTGACCCGCTGGGCACCGGGTCCTGCCTCGGGTAGGTTCCGACCTGGGTAGAGCATGCCAGTGTGTAAGGAATATTCATACAAAATATTCCAGCATTTTTGCTGCTGACAGCGGCATAACCAAGCAAATGTAACCAGAGCTGATACAGGAAGTCATTTTGAGATATCTTGAAATGAATTTGAGATATCTTGAAATCGAGTTAGTTTGAGATATCTGCAGTTCAATTTAAGATATCTTGAGATGCATGTCGAGATATCTCTAAATGATAATTTGGCTCGCCATCCTGCTTGTTCTCAGTGTGAGAGTTCAACTGCATTTCCAGTGTCCTGAGCTGGGCTTTGAACACAGAATCTCTTTGCTTTGTGTTGCAATTTAGATATTTTCAGTTTACATATTAAAAAGCTCAGCTAAGTCTATTATAAATAGACTACATATTAAATAGCCACTGACACTAAAATAGAATGTTTAATGCTTAATAGTTTTTTGTATCAATTGCATTATATTAAAACTGTGTATCATGCTATTAAAACTTAACACCTTTACACATTTCACTATTCAGAAGCCAAGAATAAACTTTGTATTGATTTTATTGTTGTGAAGTGTTTTTTTTATTGCTTTACTATTGCAACACTGTTTGTCCTGCCTGTCTAGGAGAAGAGAAGTCTGTTAATCAAAAACTCATATCCCTTTAAATTCTATCAGCAGCAATGGATCCTCAAACAGTTCTGAACTATGCAGGTATGTAATGCATGGGGCAATGGTGAAACCAACAGTCAACATTCTGTGGTAAAACAGCTTGGCTGGTCAATCAATGGCAGAGATAGGAACTCACGCCCAGATTTATAAAAGAACTGCGCATGTTTTACGACCGTAAAATGGGCGTTAAGTGTTCTGAATTCTTGGATGAGATTTATAGAACACACGCAATAGCATAAACACGCAATTCAAACGTGATTTCCAGGGGCAATGTGTCTGTGCACTATAACCCTTGAGGCATATGTAATTCTGGGGGCATTTCTGAAAAAAAAAAAAAATCTAAAATCGGGAGGGGATTTTGCAAATGAGGTCTATTAAGTATTCTGTCTAATTAAAGTTGCTGGTAATTGCGTGCCTCGTAATTGTGTGATTATTTTAAGAACTCTGAAAGCAGGTGTTAATTTGCAGCAGTCAGACAGTAGGCTGTATAAAAGGCAAGGTGATGTGGGAGACTTGTCTGCAGCAAGGAGACATCGTTTTCAAGGACAAAGAAATATTTAATAACATTTTGCAAAGAGCTCATTTTTAACCCTTCTGATCAAGTCAGATTGTAAATTATGGTTTATAATACCAGTACCGTATTGTTTCGCAAACTCCAATTTTCAGTATATAGCTTACATGACAAAACAGAAAGTCTGCAAAAAGAGAATCTATAATCCAGATAAAAAAAGGTTTTTAGAAGCACCTAAAAAGGTCTCCCCACAGTGGCCTTTACTTCTTAGAGTGTAAGCAAAAGAACGGTGAAGGAGATTAAGAAAAGATGGAACGATATTCCGAGGAGCACCAAAGAAAAAGACTCATATGCAAAGAGGGCTCATCCCCCACTGTTATTTAGTAAGGCCTACAGAATTTATTTTTCGAAATATGGCATTCTGGTATTTAACAATACTGGTTCAGGCAGCATTGTTAAATTTGAGTTGGAAAGAAAACAGTTAAAAAGAAAATAATAAAAAAGGACAGAGGGACAGGTGGCACAGTTAGTTTGTAGCTGGTGCAAGTACAATTTTTTTACCACATATACCATACAGATATGCTTTAAAATCATACATAGAGTAAGAAATACAGACAAACATAAGAAATAGGAGAGTTGTAGCATAAGACTTTAAGAAGATATAAATCGTAGTTAGACTGAAGACTGTTCATATGCAGCTGTACTGTTGTTGAACATACTGCTGTGCAATGGAAGGATTCTCCTCCCGTTTGACTGCCATGGATGTAAGTAAATAAAGTGTGTTGTTTCTGAACTTTGAAAAGTCTATGCCTGGAATTATTCTCTATGAATTAAGAAGAACTAATATGCGAAGCACAGTAACTGGATGATGCGTTGTAATCTATAAGCAACCTACATTACAAACTCTGACATGGTACATTTCTTTATTAAGAAGCCACCACACAGTCCACATTTTATTCCTTTGTCCTGGTGATGTATTTCGAGCTTGTAACACATCTTCATGTCAAAATCTCCAATTCACACCATTAATTCACTAAATAAACAAAAACAGCACCCAAGCTACGGCTATCTCAGTGCACAAACCAGGAGCCCAACCCTACTGCTCCCAGGCTTTTCTATCTACAATGTTCAAGCCTGGCAATGCCTTCACTGAACACTCTCTCTTCCTGCTCCGCTCCCAAACAAACATGTCTTCATTACATTTAAAGCATGTGGCCGGGGTTCACTAACAAGCAATTAACACCTGGCCACCTTCCACACTTTTCCAATTAACACCTGGCCACATTCCACACTTTTCCAATTAACACCTGGCCACATTCCACACTTTTCCAATTAACACCTGGCCACATTCCACACTTTTCCAATTTACTTCATTAAACCCAAAGGTGGCCTGCATGGCTCCAGGCTGTGACCCCACTCCTGATGTCTGGCAGCCACAAAACACATATTGTCATGTGTGGGGCCGCTGCCCTGCCACAACTCAGAATGATCTAAAAACACTAAGGACACAAGAAATTAAATATTAAATATAACCGTTAAAATGTTTCCCTTGTCCTTTTTTTGTAATGCTGCAATGTGCCAACTTGATTGGTGCTTTTAATTTGTGTTGAGGTACATACCACCACAGGGCTGTTTCATACTGACAGCCTTTGGAAATACAAATATAAGCATGCTTCTGTAAACCGCACAGTAAGACCAACCTCACTCCCCTATGGCATTGACAGCAGCATGGCCTCAGCAGAACACACCCTGCTTATCAAATCACACTTAACAAAGTAGGTACTAATAAATCAACTGAGAACATAGCATTCTCCTAGCCTGCATGACATGCAAGAGGGATAGAAAGATAACTGATCAGGTTCTGGTTCTTTCTATTTCACACAGTAATCATCAGGATAATGCTTATTATCCAAATCCAAACTAGAATACCCCATTCCTCTGATTCGATAAATCCA
>NC_054586.1:1866008-1885999 GCF_017654505.1 Polyodon spathula
CTCAACCTTTCTAGTCTTGTTGAAACTCAGTGGTTTTGCCATTTTCATCAGTTTTAGTAGCAAAGGTTGAGGATTCAGTTGTGTATTGCCATCTAGACCCCTATGAACGAGTTGCCTGGGGGGTAATGCATTGTTATATTTTGGCCTTCAAGTCTCAGTTTCTTGATTATATTCCCACAGACACAGTGATGGAAGTTGTAAAGTATAGTGTGATTCTGCAGTTCTGCTGTGTATTGAAGGGGTAGTGTACAGTATAGTGTGATTCTGCAGTTCTGCTGTGTATTGAAGGGGGTGTGTATTGAAGGGGTAGTGTACAGTATAGTGTGATTCTGCAGTTCTGCTGTGTATTGAAGGGGTAGTGTACAGTATAGTGTGATTCTGCAGTTCTGCTGTGTATTGAAGGGGTAGTGTACAGTATAGTGTGATTCTGCGGTTCTGCTGTGTATTGAAGAGCTAGTGTACAGTATAGTCTGTTTTCTGACACTGCCCCGTTACTGTAGTGGGTGTTGTGTGTTATACTATCTTATCTGGCAGCTGCAGAGCCAGTGTGACCTATGTATCTCAGTGGAGCAGCGGTCTGGTCCTGTGATGAATGTGAATACAGGAGTCTGGCTGTGGGTGTGCAGTACTTCACAGTGCAATCAAGAGAGGAGTCTACATGGGGTCTGGTTTGTTTGTGTCACACAGCAACAGCTAACAGAGCTTGTGTTCTGAAGATGACATTCCTGGGGAGGACCTGTCTCATTGTCTTGAGTTTGCTACCAGCTGTTTCTACACAGACAGGTGAGAGGGACTGTAGACATGAAACTGACGAAGAGACAACCTGCTATTTCTTACATGTAGATCTTTCAATAAGACAGAAGCACTGAAAGGCATCAATGTATAAGTTGAGCTTCTATATCTCACAGGGTTAAGCAGCAGCCCCCATTCCAGCTTATAGCTGTCAGCTATTTATAATACCAAGGTGCTGTTTTGAGCAAAAGCTTGCTTGTTTGCAATTGTCTTACCTTGTCTTTTCTTTCTCAGGTGGATGGCGTGTCGTTGGCTCTGATCAGCCTGTCATTGCTTATCTTGGTGATGATGTCATCTTGCCCTGTCACATTTCACCCAGTGTCAGTGCTGTGGACATGGAAGTGAGGTGGTTCAGGGATGCATTTGACAAAACAGTCCATTTCTATAGTTTCCAAAAGAATCTTCTAGGAACACAGGACAGAGCTTACCAGGACCGCACTGCTCTCTCTTCATCTGCACTGGAGACAGGCGATATCTCTCTGAGACTGAGAAACATCCAGCCCTCTGACAGAGGTGTCTATACCTGCTCAGCTGATGATGGAAGTCAGCATGAAGAAGGACAGACTGAAGTGATAGTTGCAGGTCAGTAATGTTTGATACACAAGTTGAACCCATGACTAATGTATTACCAACTCTTGTCTCTTCATTACAAAACTCACCACGGCTGTAATTAACAGTAGAAGCCTCGTGGCGGTCATTTTGGTGGTTTTTGGTTTTAAAATGTAATTTTCTCCAGTCGTGTAACATATATGGGGCTGTGCGTTCATGCACCTTCCTGTCCGTGTGTATTAAATATTCTCACAAAGCATGAAACGCGGGAGTGCAGAAATAAAGGAGATATATTACATTATACCTAAAAGCCCCAGGGAGCAGTCACATTGACGGCCACACAGAAAACAATTGTATTGTGATTATACAGAACGGTATTCTACTTTATTATTTTTATTTACCAGTCCGCAATGTGTTTAGCTGTAATCAGATTAGTGTCTACTCTCTGCCTGAGTGAATGACTGGCAGTCTATTGGTTTTCAATCAGCCTTTTGAAGGCTGGCGCCTGCTTTCTAGCTGCGCTGCTTTGGTCAGTCGATTAGCATCAGGACTAGTGAAAATAAATCCCAGAGACCGTGGAGTTTTACTACACAACAAAATATGGAATTTATGTTTTGGATCAGATGGCACGGAAGTACTCTGTGAAAGCTGGCTCTCGATGGTGGTCTGTTCAGGTGTTTTACAATGTATTGGACCTAGCAGCCATCAACTCCTGGGTACTTTACAAAGAATGCACGGAGATGAATTACCAAGGAGTGAATATATTTTACAGTTAGCACAGGACCTACGCAAGAAGCATTTGGAACAAAGGGAGACTGCCAAGCGTGTACCAACAGCTGAAGCTGGCAACCCTGCTGAGAGCCGCAAGAGATGCCAATGCCAGGTTGGCAAGTGCAGTAAAAATAAAACGTGTGTTTACCTACCGTAAACCTGGTTCCCTGAAAGAGAAGATGGCCACCAACCGTGAGGTCGCTTTTGTCGACATCACGGCTTCGTCGCGAAAGAGAATGTTCCTCCCCTGCATGACGGTTAAATACCCTCAGGAGGCGGGACTGAGGGGGTCATCAAGAGGAGAGGGCCTATCGGCAGCTTTGATAGAAAGAGCTCAGTGACACATACCAATAGGCAGGAGTGTATCCCATAACGATGTTTTGGTGGCCATCTTCTCTTTCAGGGAACCAGGTTTACGGTAGGTAAACTAACGTTCCCTTTCAATTCGAAGATGGCCACCAACCGTGCAGCACCTTCATACGCAGTCAAGACTGTGTCCGCAATCCAATGTGACAGTTGCTGCTTCGAAAGGGGCTGTCCCAGGGTCCGAAAACCAGATTCCCCTGGGCTACCTGGGGGCCACTAGGAGAACTGATGCCTTATCTGAAAGGACCTTTTCGAGAAAGGCCGGGAGTAATGGCAGAAGCGGGAATGCATAAAGGAGAGCTCTGGGACATACATGGGCTAGGGCATCGATGTCGAGTGGACCGCCGCAGCGGTGGAGGGGGTACCACAGGGGGTAGTGTATCATCTCAGCGAAGAGATCGACCTGTGCCTTCCCTAACACGTCCCCAAATGCACTCCACCACCTGAGGGTGGAGCCGCCACTCCGATGGATGTAGGCCCTCCCAAGCGAAACTGAAGAGTGTAACTCGAGAGGAGGTCCGCTGCACGATTCTCCACGCCCGGAATGTGCATCGCCCGAAGGGACAGTAGGTTCTTTTGAGCCCAAATCAGCAGCCTGTAGGCTAGGCGATGCAACACCGGGGACCGAAGGCCACCCTGCTGGTTGACGTACGCCACCAATGATGTATTGTATGTGCAGATCAGCACATGTCTATTCCGCTCCACGGGTAGGAAGTGCTGGAGAGCAAGGAACACTGCCTGCAGCTCCAGCATATTGATATTCATGGACATCCAACGGCCCGACCAGGCCGCCAACTCCTCTGTCTTCGCAGACCGCGCCCCAACCTGAGCTAGAGGTGTCCATTGTCACCACCCTGTGTCAGCCGACGTCAGCCGACTCTTGGCATCTTTGATGGTGAGGCTCAGCCTCACTAGATGCTCCATCACTAGCACCGTGTGTGCCAGCACTCCCTCCCATGACTGGGAACAGATCAACCAGTCATTGAGGTCATTCATCACTCTGACTCCTTGCAGCCGCAAGGGGACGAGGATAGCGTCTACGCATTTTGAAAATGTATGGGGAGCTAGGGAGAGGCCGAAATGCAGCACGGAAAACTCATACACGCTGCCTTGAAAGGCGAAGCAGGGATATTTCCTGTGCTGTGGACGATTGGGAACGTGAAAATACACATCTCGCAAGTCCACCATGGTGAACCAGTCGTCCGGCCGGACAGACTGGAGTATGCGACGATGAGTCAGCATTTGGAAACCCTTCCTTTAGAAACCGGTTGAGAAACCACAGGTCCAGAATGGGGCAAAAGTCACCTCTTCGGTACCAGAAAATATCTCGAGTAGAACCCCTCTCCCAGAGAGGTGGGATCTACGAGAAGAATGGCACGCTTGTCCAGCAAGGCTGCCACTTTGGGCTGGAGCACCGAGGCCTGAAGTGGATCTGTCATGTACGTAGTTGTGACGCCGCAAAAAGGAGGGGGTCCCAAGCGAAACTGAAGAGTGTAACCATATTGTACGGTTGCGACCACCCACACATCAGAGGTGCAAGCGCGCCAGTAGTGAAGCTGTTGTGCCGTGAATTGGGTCTGAGGCCGCCAGCATTCAGGGGCCCTGCTGAGATGGCTGGGACTGAGGCGGGGCTAGCAGTGGCAGTTGCCTAGGGCGGAAACCCTGGAACCGCCTTCTAGGTTGTTGCTGCGTGGGCTGGCTTCAGCCATGCCCACCACGTTGAGGGAGGGTCCTGCCTCTCGCCTGAGATGAGACCTGTATTCACATCGGGGTAGAGTGCCAGCGACTCAACCTGCCCCGCGCCGGAGCGGGGGGAGGGAGCAACGCGGCAACCTGTCTCGACGTCTTGCGTTCCCGAAGAGACCGTTGCAAGATCTCCACTGCTGGGCCAAAGGTATAGCCTGGTGATATGGGCGCGTCCAATAGCGTGGCCTTATCAGCGTCAGGCACCAGGCTCCTGCGACAGCCACAGCTGGATGTGTTTGCCAAGCGGGTATTCTGGGCTCCCGCCACGTAAGCCCTTCGGACTTGTGTCTCTGTAACCCTGCACTGCAGGTTCGGGCACAAAGAGTTCCTGGGCATACCTCCCACCGGTGGAGCCTTCACCAAGGCTGCGATGGTGGAGTCCATGGGGGGAAACCTGGCCAGGCCCAGCTTCTCCATCCCCTCCAGCGAGGCCAGTGGAGAACCGTGTTTCAACTGCCCTGGGGCTGTGGCTGGGTTTGTTCCAAGAGGAGCACACCACCTCCATAAAATCAGAGAAAGCTGGGAAGGGTTGAGCTTGGGGAGCCATATTATGCGGTCAAAAGACGTAACAGAGTGGCTCTGACTGCACTGTCCAGGGACCTGCAGGTACGCAACCCCATGAACGCGGGCACCGACCCTGCCAGTGGTGGCGCGTAGTAATTAAGGCAAGGCAACCTCAGAACTAGGGGCCGTTTCAGCAGGGAATTCAGGCTCCGCCTCGAACACCATATCCAGAGTGAAAGCGGACTCCCCCCATGAGGTGGCGATGGAGAGTGCGTCCTCATCCGAGCAAAGCGCCCGGTCGATCCGCTCGTCCTGCTCTCTCCCATGGAGAGGTCAGGGGGCGGTACAGTGACTGCGACTGGCACAGGGGGTGAGGGGGATGCCACATGGGGGCCACGGCTGGAGCCGGTGGGGCCTGCCTCTCCAAAAGATCCATAATCCAGCCAATCTGAGCTTTCTCATATACATAATATTCCACGCTTGCCGGGACTTCTTCATCCGTCTAGCCGTAGGCGACAGGGAGCGGCTGCAGGTAGACACAGACTCCTGTGAACAGGGGATCTCCCCGAAGGGGCTCTGTAATGGTCGTTGGGAGGCATGGCTGGGAGGGGCCCTCTGCAGGGGCCAAGGAATGCCCCCATGCGACTCTCTCCAGGCGATTAGCGAGCACGTGGGGCTGAAAAGCCGCGCAGATGTCGCAAGAGCCTTTCAGGGCTGAGGAGGCGTGCTCAGGGGCCTAAGCACCGAGCGCACATGTTAGGTCTGTCTTCCTGTGGGATATTAGTCCCACAGGCCTCACAGACATGGAAGCCATGCATGTCATAGCACGGAATGCACTGAACACTGTGTGCACCGAGTGCTGTTTAGCACCGGGTCTAAGGAGACCAAGTACCGTGCGCACTGCTTGCACCGGGCACAGCATGTACCGTGCAGCATCGGTATAATGTGCACCAGCAGCAGGCACCACACGCACCGCGGGCACAGAGTACCGTACAGCAACGGCGCGCTAACCTGTATCGGTACAGCGAGTCAGTGAGCACCATGCACACAGTAAAACAAAACAGTTTTTAAAATGCAAAAAAAGTTGAAATATTACAGGACAGATGGGAAAGAGCACACTGTCTGTTGATTGTGAGACCTACACACAAGGTAAAGGCCAACGCAGCCCGGGTACGTCTCAACTCAACAATGTGGAAGCCTCAGTGAAGAGTACACAGCTGGTCCATCTGTAAGCAGTCGCGCTGCGCAAGCACGGGGATGCACAGCTACAAACAAAACAAGGCCCGACCTGTGGCCGGCAGTTGGCTGGAGGGCTAACTCGACAACGGGGACAAGGCAAACCCAGCCCCGTGGAGTAACAGTGCTCTCCTGAAGCAAGAAAGGGTGAAAAACACACACACAATTCTTAACAATAATACTTACCGTACTAAGACGGAGAGAAGCAGCCTGACACGCGGAGAGAGCAGGTGTGGTAATTAGAAACAGAATAAAAAGGCTACGAACTGATTCCTGGAAAAGCAATGAAGGCCGGCTTTCAGCATGAAATGCAGGGGAACTAGCAGTATCTTACACAGTGCTTTTTAGAAGAAAAAGGGCTCAATGCAACACAGAGAGGTCTCACAGTACCAATCTTGAGAAGCGAAAAGAGGGTGTGTCTCCCCTGTGTGACGGGTCACCGAGGGGAGAGAGTCTATCGGTAGCTTTGATAGAAAGAGCTCAGTGACACCTACCAATAGGCAGGAGTGTATCCCATAACTGTGTTTTGGTGGCCATCTTCGAATTGAAAGGGAACTTTGGACAGCTGTGCCCTTTGCAGAAAGGCGGCGTGAAGAAACGCATTATCTGTGTTGATTGTGAACAGCCTTAGACTCAAGGTAAAGGAATACCCTTTTTTTGAAAAAAAAAAAAATTAGACTTTTTTTTTATAACTTCTTGGTTTTATTTTTCTTAGTTTATTCATCTACGTTGTTCAGTTGCTTTTCCTCGTCTGATAATACACTGATTGTTGTTGAAAAGTAATAAATGTATTGCTATCGATTCAGTTTTATTCAGTTTTGTGCCATATGTTGTAAACCGATCTGTTCAGATGTTTATTTATTTACATGTTCTTGTTTTGATTTGTAAAATCCATATACACACACACACACACACACACACACACACACACACACACAATATATATATATATATATATATATATATATATATATATATATATATATATATATATATATATAGTGGCTTGCAAAAGTATTCAGACACCTGACCAATTCTCTCATATTACTGAATAACAAATGGTACATTGAAATTTCGTTCTGTTTGATATTGGATCAAGCTTCAGTTTTTTAGCGGACTGAAGCAGATTCTCTTGCAGTATTTTTCTGTATTTTGTACATTCCATTCTTCCTTCAGTTGTAATAAGATGCCCAGTCCCTGCTGATGAGAAGCATCCCCACAGCATGATGCTGCCACCACCATACTTCACAGTAGGGATGTTATGTCTTCAGGCATGGGCAGTGTTAGGTTTGCGCCACACATAGCGCTTTGAGTTTTGGCCAAAAAGCTCTATCTCGGTCTCATCTGACCACAAAACCTTTTCCCACATCACAGCTAGGTCACTCTCATGCTTTCTGGCAAACTCCAGATGTGCTTTCAGATGGTGCTTTTTGAGTAACGGCTTCTTTCTTGCCACCCTCCCATACAGGCCAGTGTTATGCAGAGCTCTTGATATGGTTGACTGGTGCACCATTACTCCACTCCCAGCCACTGAACTCTGAAGCTCCTTCAAAGTGATTGTTGGCCTCTCTGTGGCTTCTCTCACAAATCTCCTTCTTGTTTGAGCATTGAGTTTTGAGGGATGGCCTTTTCTTGGCAGTGCCTGGGTGGTGTGATGTAGCTTCCACTTCCTGATTATTGATCCAACTATGCTCACTGGGATATCCAAACACTTATATATTATTTTGTACCCTTTCCCTAATCTATGCATTTGTATTTTATCTCTAACTTCTGTAGAATGCTCTTTGGTCTTCATTTTCCTTCAAATTCACAGCCTTACCAATGATCCTTCAACAGTGGGGTTTTTATCCAGAAAATGTGACAGCAACTTTAATGGTTCACAGGTGGAGGCCAATGGTAAGGTAATTGTGTCCTCGTTAGGGCAATTTCTTTCATCGGTGGATGCTGGGAGCTTCCACAGAACAGGGGTTGATTACTTATGCAAGCAAGATATCAGTTTTTTATTTTTCTTAAAAATACTTCCCAACATAAAACCAATGTCGCCTTACAATAATTGATTCTGAGTTTCAGTGTTTAAAAATAAAATATCAAACAGAACGAAATTACAATGTACCATTTGTAATTTGGTAATATGAGAGAATTGGTCAGGGGTCTGAATACTTTTGCAATGCATTGTATATAGACACACTTTGATTGTTCAGATGTTTGTGGGGTACTCAAAAAAACAAAAAAAACCTGAATTGCATCTGACTGTTTCTCCTTTCGTTACCCTGTTTACAGTGTTCTGTAAAGCCGTCAGAAAGACTGCTGCGGGGCTTCTAGGTCTCAGTGTATCTCTGGTCCTTCTAGTGTAAAATAATCCAGACTTGTTGATGACCTTCTAGTGTAAAATAATCCAACAAGTTGATGACCATGACATATACCTACAGTCTGTACAGAGCAGTCTAGAATAAGAATTACCAAGTGTAACAGGGAAGAATCTGTGCTGTACATAACAGTATAGAATAAGAATTATCATGTGTAACGGGAGATCTGTGCTGTACAAAACAGTATAGAATAAGAATTACCAACTGTAACAGGGGAGATCTGTGCTGTACAGAACAGTATAGAATAAGAATTACCATGTGTAACAGGGGAGATCTGTGCTGTACAGAACAGTATAGAATAAGAATTACCATGTGTAACAGGGGAGATCTGTGCTGACTGTCTGGTGCATGCATGGTTCTGCAGGAAGAGGGTAGCAGCCTCATAAGATCCGCCTGTCAGTCATGGCAGTGACACGGAGAGGTGAGTGAGGGGTGTGGTCTCTCCCTCTCTCTGAGTGGTTGGGAGGCAGGCCTTGGGGGGTTGCTTGGCCTATAAAAATAAAGAACGCTCTGATGTAGGTGACCCGGTCCATTCAGGAAGAATGACAGCAGGAGATCTGTTCATGAACTTGCATGGTTAAACAAACAAAAAAAACCCTTACAGAACAACAGTGTCTGGAGCGAGAGGAAAAGACAGGCCAGCATGGTTAAAGAAGACAGCCGACAAACAGACATAACTGATCATAAATCAGTACCCGAGGGGGACTTGCAGAGTTAGCGGGGAGGACCTGGCTGGGCTACCCCACAGAGTATGGTGAATACCTCAGTGTGGGCTGGAGACCCGAGCTGACCAGTTTAGCAGCACTGGGGACGCTGCACAAAGCAGCACCTTTTATTTTGTAGTTTTATTACTGTGTTTTATTTTCCCTTTTTGTGCTTTTTGTTTTCACTATTATTTTGAGCACTGGTGTGTGCGCTAAGACCTGCCAACCTTTTACCATTGCTGGTATTGGGTTGTGCGCTGCAGCAGTAGCACAGTGCCACCTTGTGGCAAAAATAAATCAGTGCACCAAGCGGAAATTAAACGTTCTATCTCCCATGTGTGTCAGTGAATTGCCCACCACCCTTCCACTCGAAGTTACAAACATGTCGGTGTGACATGAAGACAGAATGCTGAACAGAAAGACAGACTCCCCCTCCACCCTCACAATCTGATATTCTCAATAACCTTCACCTCATAATGTTAATACCGAGCTTCACAACTACTACATTAACAATTTTCCAGATATGGGAGAAATATGCGTAGAGTGACGTACACACTGTACAGTACATACAACCACCTCAACTGTACCCCCTTCACAGGGCATAATATAACACAGGGAGTTGGGATACTCACAGGACTGGATATGAGAGCACTGACACAGTAACTCATAATATAATACAGGGATATTCCCATGACAGGATATGAGACACACACACAGTACTCACTCATAATATAATACAGGGTATTCTCCCTCAGCTCTGGGGACCCAGCCCTCAATCTCTATGGACTCTACACAAGGAGAGCAGACCCGGCTGGTGTGCAGATCAGTGGGGTGGAGCCCTGAACCTGAAGTGATCTGGAGAGACAGGGATGGAAACGATGTGACATCACTGTCCAACACAACAGTGCAGAGGGACAGTCAGGGGCTCCTCAGTGTCAGCAGCTACATCAAAATCAATCAGCAGTCCAACGTGTTCTCTTGTCTGTTTAGAAGTAAAATGCCAAAACCAGACTGGGAATCCAAACTCCACATATCCAGTGAGTATCACATCTTTGTGGATTGAGCCTGACTGACACTGACCATAGATTACAGTCATCATGATGGGCCAGTCAATATCTAAATCAAACACATGAACTAGTGGGCCAGTCAATATCTGAATCAAACACATGGTCCAACACTAATCCCATTTTAATATATGTAACACAGGGAGGGGTGTGTAGAATGCTCACTATGAGGGGTGTGGTCAGTGTTGGGAGGAGTGTGTGGAATGCTCACTATGAGGGGATGTGGCTCAGTGCTGGGAGGGGTGTATGGAATGTTCACTATGAGGGGTGTGGTCAGTGTTGGGAGGGGTGTGTGGAATGCTCCCTTTGAGGGGATGTGGCTCAGTGCTGGGAGGGGTGTATGAAATGTTCACTATGAGGGGTGTGGTCAGTGTTGGGAGGGGTGTGTGGAATGTTCACTATGAAGGGTGTGGCTCATTGTTGGGAGGGGTGTGTGTGTTCCATTGTGTTGAGCTGCTGTGTTGTTTTCCAGGGGATTTTTTCCCAGGAGTCTGTGGATGGATGGTGGCCTTCTTCTTGACTTTAGTTCTCAGTATTGGAGCCATTCCTCTGCTGGTGATCCAATGGAGAAGAATGGATGGTATGAATGTTATCATTATCATGAGGCATTTCATATAGCTCTGTGCATTTTAAACATGTCAAACAGGATTACAATAATATGGACTGTACTGTTTTTCTTCTAGCCATGGAGAGAAAGCTTGAGCCTATGGGTAAGTAAAGCACTCAATGAAGAGATGTTGGAAACCCATTCCAGGTTTCTGCAGCAGTATCTTAAACTATCACACCCATAAAAACCTGCATCTGAAATCCAACTGAAATTAATATAAATATATGTTCTGCTAGTTTTGTATTTTAATGCAACTGTTTGTGTATTTCATAATGAAATTGAATCTGTACTGGAGCTGAAATAACCATCACACACTGTTCTGTCTGGTTCGTTTTTTAGCTGCTCTGCATCTTCAGAAGGAACTTGGTAAGAACTGTTTTCATGACTATTTGTAGAATTACTGTAAATGTGTGTCTGTCTATCTATGTATCTATCTGTCCATCTGTCTGGGCCCTTCTTCCAAGTAGTCCTCAGCCCTGACAAAACAATGCTTTTAAAGAAACACTGAGCGCCGGCTCTGTGGGGGCTGCTTGTGACAGAAAGACAGTGATTCTTGGTAGTAAATCTTCCTCCTGACCTGTGAGGGCACTAAGTAATGGGAACAGAATACCATGGACTGTTTGGCCTGACACTTAGTTCCTAGGGTTATAAAGAAGTCAGTCATTTAGAAAAGTGCCGTAGATTCAGTACATTAACTCATCGACCTGGAAGGTAAATGACGTGGCAGCCTCGGATTGGAGGAGGAGCTGTAATCGTTTACCAAGGGGTCATGAGTGACGGTATAAGTAGGGGACGAAGTGATGTATCTGTTTCTTCATTTGATTAAAAACATTGAACCCAGAAGGACCCGTATTGTTGTATCATCAGTGCTCTGTTTGTTTGTCTAGTTGTCACTTGTTATTTGTTCCGGAGCTGTCACCAGAGGCCAGCACTACCTGGAACATCACTGCACCAGAGCACGATAAATTGTATATTCACCATGAGCACTACTGCACTCACTGTATGTGTATTTTGTGTATTATTATGTATTATCATTTGGGACTGCCCTGTGCATTAATTATACAGAGCAGTAAACATTGTTGTGTACTGCCTGTATTTCATTTATAATTTATGTTGGTCAGTTTCGAACATTGGATTACAATTAAAAACCCATCACTTCATCAGAACTGTGTTTGTTGTTGTTTGGAGCACTACATCACCTCTACACCTGTGCACTATAACCCACTTTGCCACACGTGGTGTCAGAAAACGGGATTATGGATCGCGCAACACCAGTGGAGCTACTGGAGGCGCTGGATAGCCGACGGGAGGCAGAGGAGAGACTCAGAAAGGACAGGTACACAGCGCTCATCAAGAAGGTAGGTCTGGCAATGACGCCACACACCACAACAGCAATTGGGATAACGGCCCTGAAGGCAGGGCTAATGAAGATGACGATGAAGGATGACTCGGACGATGGAGGATCACATTTGAGTGGCTGGCTGCCACCGCGTCATGGCCGATGGAGTTATGGGCGAGCCTGCTGGGACCCTGCCTGATCAGGGTGACTCAGACTTCATATCAGGCCATGACGGACATCAAAGCTGCCAATCACGACCTGGTAAAGCTGGCAATTCTCCGTTATCTTAACATCACGTTGGAAACGCACCATTTACGATTCAGGAATTACTAAAGATCCCCAGATACACGCCCAGGGTGGTCGTGCAGAAGTTGTGTGACCACATGGTACACTGGCTGACCCCCACCAGAAAGACCAACCTCCAAATGGGTAAGGCAATAGTAGTGGAGCAGTTTTGTCATGTGGTTGGTGGTGAAACACAAGCGTGGATACAGCGCCACAACCCCAATGCCCTGGAGGACACCATGTAACTTGCAGAGGATTTTGAGGACTCCCTAATTTCCACCCGGACCAGCCTACTCCCAGGTCTCGTCCACTGCAGCAGCCGAGCCTCACGTCCTATCTGTCTCCCACCACCTGCACCACCAGCACCTACACCAGCACCGGGATCGAGACCTCCCAGACCGCCGACCCTGATGAGCCACATTGCCTCCCCTTCATAGAGACAAAGGTTGGCTCCTAGCTGAGGTAGAGTTGCTGCACCTGCCCGTTGCCATACCAGCAACGGGACAGACACTTAACCCATGTTCCCTCTGTCCCCCCTACTTGTTTTAGGTGGAACCAACCAGGGCACCTGGCCTGGTCATGCCCTGCTGCAATGGAGTGTGACGTGGCAGCGTGTAATTGTGCACCCACACATAAGTGGACCAAGGGTTTGAGCAGACCTTAATTAAGACAGCTCTCTTAGGCTGTGTAACATGCAAGCCACAAGGTCAGGTGGCTATCTCCTGTATCCATGGGGACATGGTGATATACCCAACCATAAAAGCATATTTATCGGTATGACCGTGTAACAGGTGTGAGTGGTGTAGTGCCGAAAACAATGCAATCCAACCAACAATTCTTCAAAAAAACATCTGTGTTTTATTAAATAAACGGAAAGAGCCACCCCTTTGCCAGCAATGGTATCGGGGGAGGGGGTACACGGCGAGCATTTCAAACTCAAACAAAAACATAAACAATTGTAATTCCCCATCCGCTGCAGGAAACTGCTCTCCAAAAGTCTTGTCTGTGGTGCATGCTGTTACTGTGCGGTGAGGGAAGTGCTCGGCGAGGTGTGGACTGGCTCCGTGGCTGCAGCCCCTTGCTCTAACTCTTCCTCGCAGTAGACAAGAACAAACACGTAACAAAAATAACAAAATGCAGCTCCGTTCAGTTTATGTTTTCAGCGCATGGCAGCGTACTGATGTAGCTGCTTCCCCTTTGTACCCATACACTTCTCCCTGTAAACAACCTATTGCCATGGTTTCTCCAGTAGAGGGCTGTGCTGCAGCTGCTTGCAATGGAGTCGTTCCGGGTACTTGCAACTACGCACCCCTCCTAATATTGTCTCCTTCCATCCATCTAGGAGGCAGCATACCACCATCCTTACATGGTGCCCTTTCTCCTTGGGAGGGAGATTTACAACATTGACTCTTTCTCTCTCTATCACAGAACGATAAAACGTCACCTAGAGTAGGGGTGGCAGAAAGGCTACAACACCCAGTTATTCTGGGATGAGACTGGCCAAACTGCAAAGAATTGGTGGAAATAATGGCAGTCTCGACCGCAAACATAACTGTGGCAGAAAAGAAAGAAAGAAAGAAAGAAAGAAAGAAAGAAAGAAAGAAAGAAAGAAAGAAAGAAAGAAAGAAAGAAAGAAAGAAAGAAAGAAAGAAAGAAAGGGAAATAATTGGTGATGTTTTTCCCTTTAAAACTGAAATGTTTTCCCATCTGTTTCATCCTAGAAAAACAAAATAAAGAGAGATGGAAAAGAAAATAGGGCAGATGGTGCCCAGCAAAAGGGATATCATGTGCCAGCCTCATGACCTCAGTCCGACAAGATGGGGGAACCAATAATTCTGTTACAGGCTGTCCTGTGCCCGTGGCTAAGTTTACATTATACAGTAATTGCCCCTTGATACTGAAGTGTGGATAAACTAGCGCCCCAGCGCCATCAACATCCTTACCTTCAATAGGCCTGACCTGCCCCCAAGCGTATGCCCCCAATATGTCCATGCTTGAGTACCACATGTCCGGTATATTGAGAGAGGCGGGAGTAGCATCTGCCCTAGATGGCCCAGTATCCTCGCCCTCTCTGACTCCTTTTGACTGGTGCTTGTTACCACTCAAGCGTTCTCCCACCAGACCCTAGCCTTGTCTTAATGATGCTCCCTTCCATTTTGCAGTCCATCTCTCTTTATTCATTTTTCTATGATGGAAAATGGGGGAAATCATTTCAACTTGAAAAGGAAACACTTCACCTGTCTGTTCCTTTTCTTTTTTTTCTGCCACATTTACGTGTGTGGTCGAGATTGCCATTAATTTAATCAATTCTTTATAATTTGCCCGTGTATCGCTCCTCTCTATGTCTCTCTACAGCCTCCCATTTGCTGCCCAGCGCTGAAAGTGCTGCGTGATCCATAATCCCACCGCTTACACCACGTGTGACAAAGTGGTTAATAGCGTGCAGGTGCAGGTGATCAAAGAACAAACAGACAATTGTAATCCAGGTGAAAAAGGTTTGTTTATTTTTTTATTCCTTAAATCCAGTGCCTGACGGCAAAACAAACAGTAAATAATAATGGTGGTAAGTAATACAGCAGTCCCAAAATAATAGTCCTGTTACACAAAACGCATACACAAGTCTGGTCAGTGCATGAATTAGTGAGCGTGGTACAATACAGTTTACAGTGATACAAATGAAGTGCTGTCCCGGGTTTGTGCTGGCCTCTGGCGACAGCTCCGGAACTAAACCAAACACACACCCACAATTATTCACCACACAAATACAGGTCCTTCCACGTCACTTATTAATAGCCAAAACAAAGGAACAGATACAGTGCTTCACCCCCAATTTATACCGTTACTCATGACCCCTTGGTAAACGATTGCAGCTGCTTTTTATGATCTGCAGCTGCCACATCATTTGCCCTCCGGATAAAAGTGTACCGAAGCTCTGTCTCTTTTCTACATGACTGACTTCCTTTTAACCCTCGGAATGAAGTGTCAGGTCACTTAGTCAGAGTGTTCTGTTCCCTTTACTTATCACCCTCGCAGGTCGAGAGAGAGATTTACTACCAAGAATCATTGTCTTTCTGTCACATCTCCTTTTTCATTTTGTTGCATCGCTACCATTTTTAGATCATTGCTGTACTTTTTAGTTTGAACCATTTCTGTTGCATTTTTAATCACAAATTTCCATTTTTCCTCACTAATGATTATGATGATGTATTTATTTACTCTATAATTGTCATCAGGTGTTGGTTTTCAATCATTATAATTGGCAACAAATTGGTTCCATACGAAACATGTTGATTGCCCAAATACTTTTGTCAAAGTAGGAAATACGTTTTTGCATGTTATGTTTCATTATATGGATGTTATGTAATAATGTATTGTTTTATTATAAAGCTGAATCTTTACTTTAATTTATATAATTCAATAGAACAATTCCAATTTTTTGGTGCTCAGAAAGTAATCCAGCTCTCTTCTTTCAGAGTCTGTGAGCCACACCCTTCAATCAGGTATGTAGACTGTATGTAAATCCACAGCCTGACTCACCCCAGCACAGCCCTGCTGGTTAGTGTGTGCTACACATATTCTGAACTGTAGAGAATACAGGAGGAGTGATTGTAAAATAATGCTCTCTTTATTTCGGTGTTCTAGAATGGAAGTGGATCCTCAGCTCAGCAGGTATGTGTCTCTTCAATGGATAACTTTCACAGTGGAGGGGAAAAGAACAGCAAGGAACCCCATCGCACTCATTGTGTTTACATCTATAATAAAAAGTGACTTCATGTTAGCAGGTGCATCTCAGCACTGCATGCTAAAGGTGCTGGTGACCAAAGCATTGACCTAATATGAATGCCACACTGAGTCATGCGATTTTAAGTTTCTACTGTATAGAGACAGAACACTTTGAGTAAATGGTATTATTTTTCAGTAAACATCTGCATTCTTTTTATTTCTTTGCTGGAGTCCAGTAAAAAAACTAATAACCATTTCGCTGCCACTTTGCTTTAACCTCTGGCCATATAATTGATACAGATAACACACTATAAACACTCTATTATTATTATTATTATTATTATTATTATTATTATTATTATTATTATTATTATTATTATTATTATTATTGTCTCCTCTCTTCTTCACAGTTGACAGTTTGACTCTGGACCTCGATACAGCACACCCCCGGCTCACCCTGCCTGTGGATGAGAAACAAGAGAGAAGGAAAAGGCAGGATCATAACAATCCCTTGAGATTTGATTCCAGGCGCTGTGTGCTGGGCAGGGAGGGCTTCACCTCAGGGAGACACTACTGGGAGCTGGGGGTGGGAGTGAACACATTCTGGAGATTAGGAGTCAGCAGAGAGTCTGCCCTGAGGAAGGGGAAGTTCAGCACAACCCCTCAGCATGGTTACTGGACTGTGGGGTGGGATGGAGATGAAGATAAAGAGGAGTTCATTGCTCTCACTGACCCCCAGACCCCCCTTTCCCTGAGCCTGAAGCCCCAGAAGCTGGGAGTGTATCTGGATTATGAGGAAAGGCAGCTCTCCTTTTACAATGTGGAGACAGGCTCTCACATCTACACTTTCACTGACATGGAGTTCAATCCCAATGAGAAACTCTATCCATTCTTCTGGACGTTGGAATACAAAGACCTTGTGCTGGCATCCCCGGGAAAGATGAATGACAGCTCTTTCTTGCTTCTAGTCTGGGAATTGATTCTTGCTGCATCAGGTACTGGTTCACTTTACTACTTGTTTGCTAGAGGCTGATATGCTTATTGATTTATTATTCATTTCTATAATTCCCATCTGGTTTAAGTGTTACAAACACCCTTTAGTGTTTTCAACAAACTCACAACTAACCATTGCTATTAATAATAATAATAATAATAATAATAATAATAATAATAATAATATAATAATAATAATATAATATAGGTCATGCAGGTTTTATTATTTTATAGTATTGATAGGTTCATGTTGTAATAAAAAGTTTGCAGTTGTTACAATAACAACAATGCATATATTTAAAGTGTTACAGAAAACCCTTTAGTGTTTATAACAAACACACTACTAGCCATTGCTATCTCCTGTGCTAAACGTCTTACCAAGATAGCTTTTTGAACATAATATCGATTGTTTTGTTATTTTTATCTATTTAGTTTTAAATTGAACAATCAGAAATGGTTCACAAAAATGTAATGCAATTTTATCTATAATTCAGGACCTCATTCAACTTTGTTTTTTTTTTTTTGTAATTGGATATAAATTACAGGACAAATAAAATAAACCACAATGTTAAAAAACTAGGAATAAGCAACATATACATTTAATTTTGGACTTCAGATTGAAAATCTTTCTATTCTTTGCAAAATAAGTGAAATGACACACTGCACATTGACTTCTATATTCATTTATTTTCATTATAGTAGACATAGCATACATCTCATATAGCGTTTTTTTTAAAAAACATAATTAATTCTGTGTTTCCATTATTTTATGTGTGTGCTGTTGCAAATTTGAATGTGTTTTTACAATTACAATGTTGGTAATTTTTTTTTTTTTTTTTGCATCAAATCAAAACCAGTTTTGAAGCATTGTTGAAATCATTGTGTCCTGGGAATGCTGTGCAGAACTCGATGCACGTTATGGGCCGCAAAACATGCTATCCTCCTCCCATCTGTTTGTATGATAGCAAGAATTAATAAAAACTCCTCTCACTTTTTGGTTTTAACAAAAAAACAACAGCTAGCATAGGTCTGAGCTGAGCAATGGCAGATCAAATAAATGATACTGTACTGTAACTTTAACAATAAAAAGGGCTCCATTTAATCACGCTAGCAAAAGCATGGTCATTATATTAGCATGGGGGTTGTTTTTTATTTATCTATCTATTTTAACCAGAAATGTCAGGGTATTAGTGAACTCTTGATAAAGTCAGAAATTCTTATTTTGCCAGAGCATTAGTGAGCTCTTGATAAAGTCAACTCTGCTTGTCACTATTTTTGCCCAGTCCCTTTGAAGCGATATTAAGCAGGTTGACTGTATATTGAACAGTCAGTGTGATCTCTGTGATCATGAAATGGGCTGAATGAAAATGTGTATTCATTTATTGCACTAACAATACTATGTATTAGTAAAGCTTTTGCATAATAACATTGTAATGATGTGTAAAAACACATATTTATTAGCAAGTACCATGTAAATATACAGTAATTAGAGACTCCTAATGGAAAACATTACCCAAAAAACTGATATATGTTATAAAAAAAAACAGGCTGTCCTACTTTTAACAAACTCACATCATTGCAAACTAATCTCTTCACATCAAGTAATACAGTTACTTTACAGCTATGTGTTTACTACAGCTCTCAACACAGCACAATTAGTGCCAGCAAAATGAGCAGCTCTATCTATTGACAGCTAGTCTACACTGATACACTCTATCTATTGACAGCTAGTCTATACTGACATGCTATATTGACAGCTAGTCTACACTAATACACTCTATCTATTTACAGCTAGTCTACACTGATACTCTATCTATTGACAGCTAGTCTATACTGATACACTATATTGACAGCTAGTCTACACTAATACACTCTATCTATTTACAGCTAGTCTACACTGATACTCTATCTATTGACAGCTAGTGTACACTGATATACTATATTGACAGCTAGTCTACACTGATACACCCTATCTATTGACAGCTAGTCTACACTGATACTCTATCTATTGACAGCTAGTCTACACTGATACACTCTATTGACAGCTAGTCCACGCTGATACTCTATCTATTGACAGCTAGTCTACACTGACACTCTCTTTTTTTACATTTTGACCACATTTTTTAACTTTTAACTTGCATTTCCTGCCCCATTATGGCTTCAACATGTAAAAAAAAAAAAAAGAATCAAACAATACACACACCTCACGTAAACAGCTGTAGCAACACATGGGAACATGTAACACAATCAAATAAAAAAGACCCTTATGTACCCTTTAGGCTATAATTTTGTCATGAAGGTCACGGAAATTGTGAAAATCGTGAATCCGAGTCCATGAAATCTTTATTTTTATCAAAAATGTGTCTGTAAATTGTTTGGTTGTGTATGCACAGAGCATTTACCTGTAGGTATGATGGTCCTAATGAGATTTGTAACTGAGCAAGCATGAAAATGAGTGACAGCTAAAACACAGCAAATAGTGAGGTAGAAGTGTTCTGTAAAGACAGACGAACAAATCCATCGGAGAACAGAAGTGGCTTTCTTTCAACATGTTTCAAAATTGTGGAAAACTGTAAATCCTGGTTCATAACTTCTATTGCAGATGAATGTAATGGTTAGGCTCAGACAGCTGAAATCATTGTTTGCTCTACTGGACGCATCGTGTCGCAGCCCTTTGGAGTCGTCCCAGCTGTTGTTTATACTTTTAAATACAGACTGCATTGGTGAAATTAGATACATTTACATTAAGCAGATGTGCTGAGTTTTCACCTCTATACAAGAGGTTTAAAAAAAACTAAACTAAAGCAACGTTGTTGGAACCCCAAAGGGAGAATTTCAAAAAAGACGCAAGATTGTAGATGACATAATTCTGACTTGCTGCACAGGGTCGGAGACCCTCAACTCAGACCAGAAGTGACTTTGGAGGAAGAAGTATGTATTGTAAGT
>NC_054586.1:1886499-1911068 GCF_017654505.1 Polyodon spathula
TTTGTAATAAAGTAACATTTGAACTGGTCAGTAGTCAGAAGCAATAGTCGTATATTATTGGTTCAGGTGCGCTATTTAAAAGCCCTTTGCGTATGTTGATGCAGCTAAAACTGCATTTGGTCAAGCTGCTGTGAATTATTATTTATTTATTTATTTTTTTTTGCCTGTGAAATGAATTAAAAAAAGATTGCCAAAGTCGTAGCCTTAATTATGGTCAGTGAAAGTTTGCTACAGTGCCAAAAGAAGGCAAATAGCAGCCAAGATGAATATTCAAAGTTTAGCGGTATGGTTGTATATTTGTTGAGATGGATAAAAAGTCTAGGTACTTCTAGTAATTTGGTTTTTGCCCTGGAATTAAAGGGCATGTTTTTGTTTTTTGGAACACTATTCACTTTAGCCATTGAGCTAGAGAGTGTGAAAAGCGTTCCTCCCATCTGATTGCTACAGAGTCTCTGTTACTGAAATTACATTACCAGTGACCTAACTATGAAACTGATGGTTACTGTAACTACTCAATACTGTACATTATTATTATACATACACTCAGAGAGACCCGTCAGCTCGGAATTGAACCCAGGACCCGTAAGGCAGAAGCACTAACCATCACGGCACTTTGCTGCCCTATTAATAATAATAATAATAATAATAATAATAATAATAATAATAATAATAATAATAATAATAATAATGATAAAAGGCGAGTGGATTGGAATGAGGATGAGGTAGAGAGGAGTCAGGGCTGTGCAGCTTCAGGGTCCCTCCTCTTTCTTCTCTCCTCGCCTCCCAATCTTGGGACACACATCAGTGGCAAGGCACCACGTGGAAAAAACCGCATTTTGCCACACATATTGCTCACCATTTATTTCTATGAGAGTGAACTCGCATTGACGAGAAAATACCATAAAGCTGCAGAATTTTAGAATGGCAAAAATATCGCTAGGCGAGTGATATTGTGCAGCTGAGATATTTTCCCACAGCGGCAAATCTAGCTCTAATCAATCAGATGAGTGGTTTGGGATTGCATGACACGTCAATCGAAAACTCCAGAGTATCCATCATCGTGGCTGATGAACCGATTAGAATTGAAGTGTTGCATCACTCAGAGGTGTTTGATCCAAAGAACAGGTACTACAAGTGCACTGAGAGGAAAAACGGCAGCTGGGCTGCAGTGTCACTGGCTGTAGGGATGTCAGGTATTTATCACTTACATCACATGATTTATTAATTCAAGCTCATTTTAGAAATGCATCTACCTCTTCAACTTTCCCAGTCTTTCCTCCTTCCCCCCAGTGGGGATGCATATCCCAGGTGACATGCACATTGTACACTACAGGTCCCCTCTGATTGTATCTCAGTGGGGATGCATATCCCAGGTGACATGCACATTGTACACTACAGGTCCACTCTCCCTCTGCCCCTCCCCTCTGATTGTATTCTAAGTGGGAATGCATATCCCAGGTGACATGCACAATATACACTACAGGTCCACTCTCCCTCTGCTCCTCCCTTCTGATCGTATTCTCAGTGTGGATTGTCACAAAGATGGCTGCAGTGGGTGACGTCAGACCAGAAACTAGGAACCAGAAAATAAACAACAAAGCGGTGGAGTTTGGTGAAGCTGAGCGATTGGTTTCGCTCAACATTTAATAATTAAACAGACAGAAAATAAAAGGTTGTAAAGACAAACAAGACACAGGACATGGCACTCATAGCCAAAACAAAAAGACAGACAAAACAGACTATACAGACAAAATATGGTGAGCTTGTATTTTAATTATTAACTATTTTTATTACCTCCGTCTCCAATCCATTTCTCCACTCACCGAACACACAACCCCAAGTGAGTGAAAACATGCAGCTTTTATGCAGCTGTACCAAGACTCGATTGCTAATCAATCATTCAACTGGAGTCTCGGTACAACTGCACGTGAATTAATAAAGTGCAATTCCCCGTGCTCACATATTAATACCAATGACTGTACACTAACATTAACACACAACACGCAAAATACAACACAAAATACACACAGGGGCGGGGCAACATATGCAGGATGCATATTTCAGGTGACATGCCCAGTATACACTACAGGTCCTGTATCTTACTATAATATATCTAGAGATCCGCTCGTCCAATTGTGATGAAGCTTGGTAGGCAATTCTTCAGTACAAATTATTAAGATTCTGGAGCCTGTCTGTCTGTAGATGCAATTCAAGCATTCAAAATTCTAAAAATTCAAGCATTCAAAATTCTAAAAGGTATTGACAGTGTCGACCCAAGGGACTTTTTCAGCCTGAAAAAAGAAACAAGGACCAGGGGTCACAAATGGAGTTTAGAA
Organism: Polyodon spathula; assembly: GCF_017654505.1. Taxonomy (NCBI): domain Eukaryota; kingdom Metazoa; phylum Chordata; class Actinopteri; order Acipenseriformes; family Polyodontidae; genus Polyodon; species Polyodon spathula. Next base: position 1,888,836 of record NC_054586.1, read on the forward strand.
AAAGGGGCATTCAGAACAGAAAATAGGAGACACTTTTTTACACAGAGAATTGTGAGGGTCTGGAATCAACTCCCCAGTAATGTTGTTGAAGCTGACACCCTGGGATCCTTCAAGAAGCTGCTTGATGAGATTTTGGGATCAATAAGCTACTAACAACCAAACGAGCAAGATGGGCCGAATGGCCTCCTCTCGTTTGTAAACTTTCTTATGTTCTTATGTTCTTATATGCCACCGCCCTCCCTATTCCTCCCCAGTCCCCTCCTCTTTCTTGTTCCATCTCTTCTGCCACTCTATCATATAGAGACAGGTCTATACTAGAGGTGCCTCTGAGCTGCACTTCACATACAGAGACAGGTCTATACTAGAGATGCTTCTGAGCTGCACTTCAAATATAGAGACAGGTCTATACTAGAGGTGCCTCTGAGCTGCACCTCACATACAGAGACAGGTCTATACTAGAGATGTCTCTGAGCTGCACTTCAAATATAGAGACAGGTCTATACTAGAGATGCCTCTGAGCTGCTCCTCACATACAGAGACAGGTCTATACTAGAGATGCCTCTGAGCTGCACTTCACATACAGAGACAGGTCTATACTAGAGGTGCCTCTGAGCTGCACTTCACATACAGAGACAGGTCTATACTAGAGGTGCCTCCGAGCTGCACTTCACAGAGTATTCAAATGTGAAGTCTATTTGTCTGTCTGTACATGTCCCACTCCTCTTCCTTCTCTTCTCTCTCTCCCTCTTTCCCCTCACTTTTCCTCTCTTCTCTCTCTCAGTTTTCGACCATTATTCCAAAACACCCTCCCCACACACACGTTTCCCTCTCTATCTGATTATGATGAAACTTGGTACAAGAATTAAGCTATAAAAATTTGAAGCTTCTGTCTGTCTCTTTATCCCTCTATCAGCCCTCCTCCCTCCCTCTCACTTTCTCTCTCTCCTTCTCCTCCTCAGGTTCACTCCTCCTCATCTTTCTCTTCTCTCAGGTGACAGTTAAATACATTCTTTTCTCCTCCTTCCCTCTCTCTTCTCCCCCTATCCTCTCCTTCTTTCCAGACTAACTCTCCTCTATTCTTCTCTTTTCCCCTCTCCTGTTCTCCTCAATGAGGATGCCAATCCCAGGTATATACTATATGTTACACTTTTACATATAGCTATGGCAAAGACTTTTGCATCACCCCACAGAATGAAGTAATTTTTGGTTTGAATTAAACCTACTGAATAATATTACATTAACATATTGAATTACATAAAGCTTTGTAGTTTTTACAAACATTTTGAAATCTAACATTGATAACCATCCACCTATTATGGCTTGCAGAAGCCTTTTGCAATATCATTTTGTAGTTTCGTTGATTACATGATGTTAAATAAAAGATCAAAATGATGATCACATAGTTTTTTTATTTTTATCTCTTTTTTATTGTGGAGAGGGGATAACATTTGAATCTGTTACCCTCTCTCCTTACCCCTCTTCTCCCTTACATCTTTCAATATTCTCCCCTGACCTTTCCCTCTTTCCCCCATTTTTCTCTATCTCTCAAGCTCTACACTCTCCCCATCTCCTCCTCAGTATTCCGCACTCCCCTATCTATCCCAGGTGGCAGGTATATACAACAGGTTACACACATTTACCCATTTAGATAACCACTTTTCCGATTGTGATGAAACTTGGTATGGACATTTTTCAAGACAAATTATTAGGAGTTCAGACTGTGGAGTCACTGTGTAGATACATATGCACCTCCCTCTCTCTTTCACCCTCCCCTCTTCTACTGCTCAATGTTTCTTGTGCATTCTTTAGCACTAGGCAATAAGAGTATCAGCACATCTTCCCTTCTCCCTGTCACACTCTATTCATATTTCCCCTCTAGCTCTCTTCTTTCCCCCTCTTCTCCATGCCATTACTCCTTTTCTCCCCTCCCTCTCATCTTTCCCCTCTCTGTCTCTTTCTCTCACATTCCCTCTCCCTGCTTTCAACTTCCCTTTCCCTTTATTCTTATGCATCTCCTTTCCTCTCTTCCCCTCTGCCCCTCTCCTTCTCTCATCATTATTCTCACATACCCTTCTCCCCTCACATAGCCTCCCCTCCTCATTTCTGTCTTTCCCTATATCCTCCCCCTCCCAATTTATAGCCCTCTCTTCTCTTTCCCTCTCCCTCTCCTCTTTCCCTTGACTTTTCTTCCCCACTAGCAGCTATTCTGTCCACACTGTGGATGTACAGCAGCTCATGATGCTCTCTAGCTCTATTTTTTATTTCCACTCGTGTGTTCCTATTACTATTATGTCATACTTCTGTGACTCTGGACCCTGATACAGCACAGCCCTGACTCTCACTACTCTCTCCCTCTTCCACTGTGACTCTGGACCCTGATACAGCACAGCCCTGGCTCTCACTCCTCTCTCCCTCTTCCATTGTGACTCTGGATCCTGATAGAGCACAGCCCTGACTCTCACTCCTCTCTCCCTCTTCCTCATTCCACACTCTCTTTCTTTTATCATTAATAATAATAATAATAATAATAATAATAATAATAATAATAATAATAATAATAATAATAATAATAATAATAATAATAATAATGTCTCCTCTCTGCTCTGCAGTTGATGTGACTCTGGACCCTGATACAGCAAATTCCAAGCTTATCCTGTCTGCGGATGGGAAACGAGTAAGACTGGGAAATACAGTGCAGGATCTCCCTGACAATCCAGAGAGATTTAATCGCAGGTCCTGTGTGATGGGCAGGGAGGGCTTCACCTCAGGGAGACACTACTGGCAGGTGCATGTGGGGGAGAATACAGACTGGAAAGTAGGAGTCAGCAGAGAGTCTGCCCAGAGGAAGGGGGGGTTCCACATAACCCCGCAACGTGGTTACTGGACTGTGGAGTGGAGTGGAGATGAGTTTAATGCTCTCAGTGCCCCCCAGACTCCTCTTCCCATGAGCCTGAAGCCCCAGGTGCTGGGGCTGTATCTGGATTATGAGGAAGGGCAGCTCTCCTTTTACAATGTGGAGACCAGCTCTCACATCTACACTTTCACTGACATAGAGTTAAATCAGAATGAGAAAATCTATCCATTCTTCTATACTGTGGACTTGAATACAGACCTTGTGCCCTATCAGTCCGCTATCAGTACTGGAGATTAAACACACATTGTTGTCTCATCCAGGAAACTATTCAAACAGCTCAGACAATGTCCTTTTCACTTTCTCTGACATCCCTGCACTCTTCTGGGCTGATGATTGTGAAGACCTTGTCTTTGTCAACACTGGCCATGCTTACAGGCAAGAGGGAGAAGCCCTTTACCTCGCCATTCCAGATTTAAATGATACTGTGGAAAAGTGTAAATACTAAATAGTTCTTTATTAACAAGGGGCACCAAAAGAAGTAATCTCAAAGACAGCCTGTCTACATTTGATAAAAATCTGAAATCCTCTCTCTCATCCTCTTTTTTTTTTTGGAACAAAGACCTGAATAGGACAATGGCTAAAGTCATCACCGCAGTCATCAATGCTGCAAAACAAACTGAGAACACTATGTAACATAATTTTTGTTCCTGGGTAGTAAGTGTTATTTCCTAATTGCTTATGCCTCAAAAGTATAGAAAATGGCTATTATTCCCCACAAACTTTGCTTTTGTGACCAGGACAGTGATATTTTGAAATATACCTATTTCCAATGAGAAAACCGACGAATTTGTGTCTTTTTGTTCACATAAAGTCAGAAAAAAACAACATATGAATCCAAATTAACAAGTATTTATACTAAAGTAATACAAAAATGACTACAAAAGATTTAGATGTGAGTAGTTTTTCGAGATTTACGATTGTACTGTAAATCTCTTTCACGAATCAGCCCCCAAATGTAGTGTCCCATCATGTTCTCATTATACTGTCCTTGGTAGCGGCGTTCAAAGTCCAGTATATCCTGACGGAAGCGCTCGCCTTGCTCCTCCAAGTATGCTCCATGTTCTCCTTGAATTTATCAAGATGAGCATCAAGGATATGGACTTTGAGGGATATCCTACAGCCCATTGTGCCGTAGTTCTTCACCAGAGTTTCAACCAGCTCCACATAGTTTTCGTCCTTGTGATTGCCCAAGAAGCCCCGAACCATTGCGACAAAGCTGTTCCAAGCTGCTTTCTCCTTACTAGTGAGTTTCTTGGGGAATTCATTGCACTCCAGGATCTTCTTTATCTGTGGTCTGACGAAGACACCGGTTTTGACCTTTGCCTCAGACAGCTTAGGGAGGAAGTCTTGAAGGTACTTGAAGGCTGCCGACTCCTTATCTAGACTCTGACAAATTGTTTCATAAGGCCCAATTTGATGTGCAGTGGTGGCATCAGCACCTTCCGGGGGTCCACCAGTGGCTCCCACTTGACGTTGTTCCTCCCCACAGAGAACTCGGTCCGCTGTGGCCAGTCCCGCCTGTGGTAGTGCGCCTTGGTGTCCCTGCTGTCCCAAAGGCAAAGATAGCAGGGAAACTTGGTAAAACCGCCTTGGAGACCCATCAGAAATGCCACCATTTTGAAGTCTCCTATGACCTCCTAGCCGTACTCATCATACTTCAAGGCATCCAGCAAGGTCTTGATGCTGTTGTAATCCTCTTTGAGGTGTACCAAGTGAGCCAGGGGAAGAGACGGGTACTTGTTACCATTATGGAGCAGCACGGCTTTGAGGCTCCTGGATGAGCTGTCAATGAAGAGGCACCACTCATTCTGGTTACAGGTGATTCCGATTGCCTCGAACAGACTGGTCACATTGTGGCAGAAGCAGAGCCAATCTTGACGGGTGAAGAAGCTGGAAAAAGGTTGGTGACGCTTCCTCTGATCTGCGACTTGCACACTTTCATCCAACAAGTTCCATTGCTTGAGCCTAGACGTCAAAAGCTTGGCATTGGACCAAGATCTCTAATCAAGTCGTTGAGGTCTTTTTGGTTGGGGTAGTATGGGTTTCTCTCCTCAGCTCCACCTCTGAAATTGTCATCTGGATCTACAACGTCTTCCTCGCTCTCTGACTTGCTGCTCTCTTCTAAAGACGGCTGCTCTCTCTCCGGAGGAGTGGGTACGGGGAGCTCATGGCAGTGTGGCACCGGGGCGATGGATGAAGGAAGGTCCGGATACATGATAGCAGGTGTATTCTTGCCAGCTCGACGTTTGGAAGGGTCCGCCATGCAGAAGTAGAAGTTACTTGAGTGGTCAGTGGGTTCCCGCCAAATGATTGGGATAGCGAACTTCATGGCTCTCTTTTCCCCTCTGTACCATCCTACAAAAATACATTTATTTCACCCATGACTAATGTGTAAGAGATTCTCGCAACATTTTTCATATATGATATATTTTTTCAATAACATTGAAAATTGTAAAACATTTTAAAATTAAAAACTTTTACAATTTAAAAAATTTTAACAAATTTTATAACATAAAATTCCAAGCAACAATTGTCCATCTTACCTTCCAGAGATTTTTTGCAGTGCTCGCAGGTGAAATGAGGTGCCCAGGGTTTGTCTTGATCCCCGACAGGCATATCGAAATATCTTAGCAGATGCTTCCACTGAGTACTTTTTCACTCTTGTCTTGATAAATTGGCCGCAGACAAGGCAAAATGCGTCTGCCGGATGCTTGCAGCCTCTTGATGCCATCTCAGAAAAATGCAGATATGTATCCACTTAGGCAGCTGGAACTAAATTGAACTGGTGGGCTTAAGGCCCCTGTATTTATACTACTATTTATATTACTGGAAAGTTCTAGAAAGTTCTAGAAGTTACTCCAAGTTTACTCAGCACTGAATCTATCTGGAATGTTCTGGAAAATAGGTAAATTTCAAAATATCACTGTCCTGGTCACAAAAGCAAAGTTTGTGGGGAATAATAGCCATTTTCTATACTTTTGAGGCATAAGCAATTAGGAAATAACACTTACTACCCAGGAACCAAAAAAAAAAAAATCGTTACAGGGTGGAATCAACATGAAACTAAAAGAACAGAAGAGAGTCACCTCATCACCCCAGAGACCAACACTGTGAAACAAACTGAGAATCAACATGAAACTAGAACAGAAAAGTGTCACCCCATCACCCCAGAGATCAACACTGTGAAACAAACTGAGAATCAACATGAAACTAGAACAGAAAAGAGTCACCCCGTCACCCCAGAGATCAACACTGTGAAACAAACTGAAAATCAACATGAGACTAGAACAGAAAAGTGTCACCCCATCACCCCAGAGATCAACACTGTGAAACAAACTGAGAATCAACATGAGACTAGAACAGAAAAGAGTCACCCCATCACCCCAGAGACCAACACTGTGAAACAAATTAAGAATCAACATGAAACTAGAACAGAAGAGTGTCACCCCATCACCCCAGAGATCAACACTGTGAACAAACTGAGAATCAACATGAAACTAGAACAGAAAAGAGTCGCCCCAGAGACCAACACTGTGAAACAAATTGAGAATCAAGATGAAACTAGAAGAACAGCAAAGAGTCATTGAAGAGATACTTGGGGAATGGAATTAATGCATGTTTGCAGAAAGGCTGGAGCTTGTGAAATATAAAAGGGGTGTATGATATCAAGCACATTGTTTCAATTAACAAAGGGGATGGAATAATATTGTGTGGCAGTGATTTAACAAGTATACATAGTGAGAATTAATAGCAATCCAAGAGATTGAGTGAAGGGGCTGGAATGAATAAGAACAAGTGAGTGGGGGTTATGTTTATGTACTGTTGATTCTAATTAAAATAAATATAATTAACAACAGATCAATAAAAATTAATTCTGATCTCATTATCTCTTATTAATCACATTCCACTGAAATGTATATTCTAATATTTACTGATTGGTATTCACTCAAACAGCTATTCTGCTTGCATATTCATATTATTTGATTATTGATTTAAGAATATTGCTACTCCAATATAAAATACATTATAGACAATAGATGAATGCATTGGTTTCCATGTAATCAATACTTACACTAAAGCTGAGAAGTTCCCATATTATTCATTGCTAAACTTAGTGAACTGATTTCTGCTTTTGATATTAATCTTCTTTCCTATTTTTGCAGTGCATCTATTTTTTTACTTCCTTGATAAAATGTATAAAAGATATAATGGTGTTGTGTGATTTACTGCTCAGTTATTTACCTCGGCAATCTTGAACTCATAAAAAGAAAGACATTTATGACAACAGAGCGTGATTAAATTAGAATGTGATTGAGAGACAAGGAATCTAAGCTGCAATTCCCAACCAAGGAAGGACGTTTGGTAAGGTGGGTGGTGTGCTTTCCCAGAGATGGCTTAACTCGAGTGGGGCGAAACTGGAAGTTGGCCATCTTGGTGAAAGAACGTAGCAGCAAGAAATCCATTGTGATTAGCCGAGGGCTGAGTAGCAAGCCGATAGACGTCGCACCAGCTGATCACTTCATCCTTTCAATGTCCAGATTAATTACAGGCCAGTATATTGCATCTCTAGCTCTTCTTTTGCATTTTTCATTTCCGAGATGTCCCTCATGAATTCTCTTGAGCATGTCTTGACGCGTATTCTGTGGTATGACTATTCTTTTCTGAGCAGTAGTCCATTTACAACACTCAGCTCTGACTTGATCTGGTAGTACTGTGCACATGAGCCTTTGGACCAGCCTTGATGAAGGTTTGCAATTACTGTCTGCAGCATTATGTCTTTTGTTGTCTCTTCTGCAATCCGCTTTGATTTCAGGTCTGACAGAGGTAGTCCAGCAGCCATCATATTCACATGAACATTACATCTTTTTCAGTTTTTGAACTCACATCACCTGCTGTGTTTGCTATGGGTGCTCGAGACAGGGCATCTGCTAGCACTATGTACTTGGCAGGCATGTAGATTTGATCAAAGTCATAGCGTTGCTGTTTTATCATTGAGGAGACATTTCATTCAAGTTTTTCTTTATTATTGCAATTAACGGTTTGTGATCTGTCTCCGCTGTGAAAGTTGGTAAGCCATACACATAGCTGTGGAACTTTTCACATCCAAACACTAGGCCTCATGGACCTTAAGGCATATGCTACTTCCAGTCATCATCTTCAGTAGCTTGAAGCAATACTGCACCTAAACCATCTTTGGATGCATCTGTGGATATTTCTACTCTTCTGCCTGCATCGAAAAAGGTAAGTACTAGTTCTGTTGTCAATGTTATTTTTACCTGTTGCCATTCCTCCTCATGTTTAGCAGTCCAGTGAAACTCATTTTTTTTAGATGTAGCAGCTCTCTGAGGTATGCTGTCTTTGAAGATAGATTCAAAATGAATTTGCCAATGAAGTTTATCATACACATTACTCATAGTACACCTTTCTTGTCAGTGGGTCTGGGCATGTCGAGAATGGCTTGTACCTTTCTTGTCGGTGGGTCTTGTCATGTCGAGAATGGCTTGTACCTTGCTTTCATCTGGTTTTATTCCTTTTACAGACAACTGATCTCCCAGGAATATGATTTCCTTTATGCCAAACTGACCCTTGGCTTTGTTCAGTTTCAGTCCATTCCTCTGGATGCTCAGCAGCTCTTTTGTTAGCCTATCATTATGCTCTTGTAGCGTGGACCCCCACACTATGACATCATCGACATACACCCTCACTCTTTCCAAGCCTTCAATGATGTGTTCCATCACACAATGAGAGATTTCAGAGGCTGACACAATACCAAAAGGTAACCTCAGGAAAGAGTATCTGCCGAAAGGTGTGTTGAAAGTACAGTATTTTGTGCTGTCCCCACAAGCTTTGTGACCTAGTAGTGAATCATCCATCAGGAACCACAACAAACATGAGGTGGTGTGCTTTGCCTTTAACCCTCACTTTTAGTCCGCATGTCCCTTTGGTGTCAATGTTGTGTCCATTGTATGCTTTCAGTAAGACTGCCTTTTTGTGAATGATTGGCTTTTCTTTCATTACACTGATGTCACTCACACTAGTTAAGTTTGCTTTTGCGGCAGTGTCCATTTTGAGTGGAATTAATGCTCCATTGATCTGCAGCGGTACAATCCATTTGGCCTCCATGACTGTACTAACATGTGCCTGTTCAGTGCTTTGCATTACTGAGGGCTGTGCATTGTCTGGTAGAGTGCCACATGTTACCATACCCACAAAAAACAGGTCACTCAAATCTGTCTCATTGACTACATGCACAGTCTGCCCTTTCTTATGTTTGCCTTTTGAAAAGCACTGTTTGGCAAGGAGATTTTTTCCTTTGCACCTTGTTGCTTACCAAAAGCTGGGCATTACCTTGGCTGTTGCTGTGATCCACACCGCTTGCAGTTAAACATGCTTTTCTCGGTATGTTTGGTGCTGCTTAATTGCCGACGTGTTCTTGCTGGGCCTGACACAGCGCCGACCTCTGCTCTCTCGTTCATTACTGTGGCACACATGTTTCCACTGAAAGTCTCAGCGTCCTGCTGAGCTAGCTTGCTGGCATGGCATATTTTTACAGCGTCTTCTAAGGTAAGTTCAGTTTCTCTGAGAAGCCGTTCTCTGACTTTCTTTTCATAAACACCAAAAACAATCTAAGCATTGATGATTGCAAATCCAATAAATTACAACTTTGAGCCTTTAGCTTAAGATCAGTTAAGAAGCTATCACATGTTTTTCCTTGTTGCTGCATTCTAGAGCAGAACACATACCTCTCAAAGGTTTCATTTTTCTTAGGCAAGCAGCACTCCTCGAATTTTTTCATAACCTCGTTGAGTGTGTTTCTGTCTTCCTCATTTGCAAATACAAACGTATTATACACTTGGATGGCTTGTGAACCTGCTATAGTTAGCAGCAACACTATTTTTCTCGCGTCAAGTTTTGACTCCAATCCGATAGCCGAAATGTACAGCATAAAATGCTGCTTGAAAGCTCTCTGTCGACATTTCCCGTAAGTTTCAATCCTTCAGGCGGCTTCAGAGTATCCATGGCTAATGGATAACTTTTATAAAGATCCATTTGAATTTGTAAAGAAGATATTCACCAGTGAGAAAAATGGCACACTAAAATCATCTAAGTTTGAGCTGGAGAGATATTTGGAGGAAACACATACAGATTAAAAAAGACCTATCAATCCACCTGAATACCAAATAGAGGACTGTGCACCTAAGTGGAAAGAAGTAAAGCAAGCTGTGAAAAAAGCAAGGGTGTCATCATCTCCAGGGCCTAATGGGGTTCCATACAAAGTGTACAAGAGTGCTTCTGGAGTTCTATGAATCCTGTGGAAATTGATGAAAGTGGCATGGGGAAAAACAGATTGTATCAAGAGCATGGTGCCAAGCAGGTGGAGTCTTTATACCAAAAGAAAAAGATTCTACAAGCATCAATCAGTTTCATCCTATTTTCCTATTAAACATAGAAGACAAGATTTTCTTCAGCATTATTGCTCAGAGATTGTCAACCTACCTATTAAAGAATTGCTTCCTTGAGACTTCAGTACAAAAAGCACAATAGATCTCAAGCACAATAGAAAGAAAGGAACGTTGATGTATGGGTAAGTAAGCTGGGTTGAGTTGAGTGGGGGGACGGAGGGAGGTGATGCTGGGATGCCAGAATCACTATCTTGCCCTCTTGACGTGTTGTGAGCTAGTCGACAGAAACACTGAGGATGGAAGGTGCCCACTTGAAGACCCCAGAGATGTATCCTACTTAGCTCAATCCAGATGGTTGTCATGCTGATGCGCTGGGAAGCCCGCACTGTGGTTGATCCCCGGAGCCAGCATTGGAGCAGTTCTGTGTGCTGATGCGCTGGGGAGGCAAAATAAGCTGATCCCTGGAGTCAGCATTACACTTCAGCCATCAACACCAGACATAAAGATATCTACATCATCAGGTGGAAAGCAATGCAAATACGTTCCCAGCTTTTGTTTTGTTAGTTGTTTTCCACTGTTGTGTTTTTGCCTTTTTGTATTCATTTTCTTGTACACTGCTGTGTATATCTTCCTGCACTAGGAATACCACAGCTGGTACCATAGTGCAGCCCCACCTCTGCACTGCCTGTATGTTAATTGTTTAATAAAACCTGGACGCCTGAGTAACGTTTCATCATCCCCCTCTGTGTCCAGTTGGAATATTATTAAGTAGTCATAGTCATATTAAGAAGCTTTTATCCAGAGCAACTTACAAAGGCTATAAATATGTGTAGTGTAGTGCTGTTCAAGATACTTCGGAGGAGATGAAGAGCTCTTTCCTATGTCCTATATCTTTCCTATATCTCCCATATACTCTCTGCCGACATTTGAATATCTCCCATATACCCTCTGCCGAAATTTGGATATCTCCCATATACCCTCTACTGAAATTTGCATATCTCCCATATACCCTCTACCAAAATATGCAAATTTCAGCAGAGGGTATATGGCAGATATGCAAATTTCAGCTAAGGGTTTATTGGAGATATCCAAATTTCGGCAGAGGGTATATGGGAGATATACAAATTGCAATAGAGGGTATATGGGAGATATGCAAGTTTCGTCACAGGGTATATGGGAGATATACAAATTTCAGCAGAGGATTTATGGGATGCCTGAGCAGCATTTCAACATCCCCCTCTGTGTCCTTCTCGTTTCTTAACAGATCCCCGCATGTAACGAAACTCCCCAGAGTTACACATGATTTACATTTCTGTTATCATTTTGAAGCTTGCATTGTTAATAAATAAACAAAAAACATACTTGTAATTTCATGCACAAAAAATGTGAAGTTTTTGTTTCATGGAAAATTGACTTTATTGTACATTAAACAAATATGTTTAATTACAACAAACAATTAAAATAAAAGTTATGCCCCCCACCACTCTTTAACATGATAATTAAGGCCATTTACAGGGGCAGGGATACACCCTGACAAGGACTTCAATACTTAAAAACTAAACTTGGCTCCAGGCTGTACAAGATATCAACCAGTTGGAATATTATTAAGTAGCTTTTATCCAGAGCAACTTACAAAGGCTATAAATATGTGTAATATAGTGGTGTCCAAGATACCTTGGAGGAAATGAAAAGCACTTACAAAGTTCTTAAAGAGCTCTTTCCTATGTTTTCTGCGTTTCATGCACATGTATTCCCTGTCCATAGTCAGCTCTTACAACAAGGGTTAACAGCGGGAATGAATAGTGGGTAGTTTCAACAAACATAGTTTTCCATGTCCCTCCAAGTTGCTTCTCATCAATGGAGTCTGCAAAAGTATTATTAAGTCTTGCTCTAGAGCAAATGGCATATAAAAGACGACATGTTCTTTGACAGGTCCACTCAATAGAACATGTCCATCTTTATTGTCAGTGCTATGAAAGTGATTCTCATGCATCATAGATGGTCTGATATTTTCCATGTTCCATGCTGTGACAAAATACTCTCAACTATGTAGATCAGTGTAACCTCAAGATTTAGACCAGTTATGAGATTCCATCAGTATAATGTCTGGCTTAGCACCTAAACCTGAGTGTATTGTGTGACAATGTGCATCAAACCCCCCCCCAAAACAAAAGTAAGTCAGTGACATTTCTTGAAGTGCCACGGAAGCAGCTTGTGGTTGCTTAAAATAGAACTTCCTCGTCTGGCTAAATGTCAGTACTTGTCCATTCCTTATAAGGGCCACCTGTCCTTCAAGTAGAAAGAGGAAGTATGTTCACAGACAACTACTGATAATAACACATTATTATTACATTATACCTAAATCTTATAACCCATAATAGCATTTAAACCTGAGCATGGAAACCCTAAACAATCATAGCAGTAGCAGCATTAAAGTATCCCATCAAATTATCATAACTACTTATAATAAACTTATTATGACTTTAGCGAACATTTCTTGTTCCTCCTGGCACCATGACAATCTTTGTTTTGTCACGTAGGCTCTTTTGCAGTCTACTTCAAAGCATGACTAAATATGGACATTTCCTGTCCTAGCTTAGAAATAACAGGATGCAGGCAAAAAGTGAGAGAGATATGTCTAGACTTATTTTGAACAAACTTTTAAAAAATATAAGCTTCAAACTCCTTATTACATTAATATAATCTCTTTTAAGTCACACAGGCTAAGCAAACCCATGTACAGACAGCTCAAAGGTTAATACATAAATTGCATTAGCTGTAATTTTCCTACCACAATCCTGAGCCTCAGTGGGATCATGTCCATTATGCATGTCAGGTACACACTGCACAATGACAGTATGCTTGTCCCAGTCATTGAGTACCTAAAGGACACATAGGCATTGCATCCTGAAGCACTGACTCTTTTTTCCATTTTAGGTCCTGATTGTACACATTGAAATTTAAAATAGACATTTCTTCTATCTTTGCTTGAGGCAGAATTGACCGTTCTCAAACCCGACTTTAGCCCCACCCACTTGTCTCGCTGTAGATACTGTTGCTATGTTGGACAAGAACATAAGAACATAAGAAAGTTTACAAACGAGAGGAGGCCATTCGGCCCATCTTGCTCGTTTGGTTGTTAGTAGCTTATTGATCCCAAAATCTCATCAAGCAGCTTCTTGAAGGATCCCAGGGTGTCAGCTTCAACAACATTACTGGGGAGTTGATTCCAGACCCTCACAATTCTCTGTGTAAAAAAGTGTCTCCTATTTTCTGTTCTGAATGCCCCTTTTTCTAAACTCCATTTGTGACCCCTGGTCCTTGTTTCTTTTTTCAGGCTGAAAAAGTCCCTTGCGTCGACACTGTCAATACCTTTTAGAATTTTGAATGCTTGAATTAGGTCGCCACGTAGTCTTCTTTGTTCAAGACTGAACAGATTCAATTCTTTTAGCCTGTCTGCATATGACATGCCTTTTAAGCCCGGAATAATTCTGGTCGCTCTTCTTTGCACTCTTTCTAGAGCAGCAATATCTTTTTTATAGCGAGGTGACCAGAACTGCACACAATATTCAAGATGAGGTCTTACAAGTGCATTGTACAGTTTTAACATTACTTCCCTTGATTTAAATTCAACACTTTTCACAATGTATCCGAGTATCTTGTTAGCCTTTTTTATAGCTTCCCCACATTGCCTAGATGAAGACATTTCTGAGTCAACAAAAACTCCTAGGTCTTTTTCATAGATTCCTTCTCCAATTTCAATATCTCCCATATGATATTTATAATGTACATTTTTATTTCCTGCGTGCAGTACCTTACACTTTTCTCTATTAAATGTCATTTGCCATGTGTCTGCCCAGTTCTGAATCTTGTCTAGATCATTTTGAATGACCTTTGCTGCTGCAACAGTGTTTGCCACTCCTCCTACTTTTGTGTCGTCTGCAAATTTAACAAGTTTGCTTACTATACCAGAATCTAAATCATTAATGTAGATTAGGAATAGCAGAGGACCTAATACTGATCCCTGTGGTACACCGCTGGTTACCACACTCCATTCTGAGGTTTTTCCTCTAATCAGTACTTTCTGTTTTCTACATGTTAACCACTCCCTAATCCATGTACATGTGTTTCCTTGAATCCCTACTGCGTTCAGTTTGAGAATTAATCTTTTGTGCGGGACTTTGTCAAAAGCTTTCTGGAAATCTAAATAAACCATGTCATATGCTTTGCAATTATCCATTATCGATGTTGCATCCTCAAAAAAAATCAAGCAAGTTAGTTAGGCACGATCTCCCTTTCCTAAAACCATGTTGACTGTCTCCCAGTACCCTGTTACCATATAGGTAATTTTCCATTTTGGCTCTTATTATAGTTTCCATAAGTTTGCATATAATAGAAGTCAGGCTTACTGGTCTGTAGTTACCTGGTTCAGTTTTGTTTCCCTTTTTGTGGATCGGTATTACGTTTGCAATTTTCCAGTCTGTCGGTACCACCCCTGTGTCAAGAGACTGCTGCATGATCTTGGTTAGCGGTTTGTAAATTACTTCTTTCATTTCTTTGAGTACTACTGGGAGGATCTCATCCGGCCCAGGGGATTTGTTTATTTTAAGAGCTCCTAGTCCCTTTAACACTTCTGCCTCAGTTATGCTAAAGTTATTTAAAACTGGATAGGAACTGGATGACATGTGGGGCATGTTGTCAGTATCTTCCTTTGTAAAAACTTGTGAAAAGTAATCATTTAACATATTTGCTATTTTTTTTTCTTCCTCTACGATTTTGCCATTTGTATCTCTTAAACATTTAATCTCCTCTTTGAATGTTCTCTTGCTGTTGTAATATTGGAAAAACATTTTGGAATTGGTTTTAGCTCCCTTAGCAATGTTCATTTCTATTTCTCTCTTGGCCTTTCTAACTTCCTTTTTGACTTGCATTTGCAGTTCTGTGTACTCTTTCTGTGTACTTTCTTTTTGGTCCTTTTTTAATGCTCTGTAAAGTGCCTTTTTTCGCTGAATATTTTTTTTAATTGATCTATTAAACCATTTTGGCAATTTAGTTTTACATTTAGATTTGTCTACTTTAGGGATATAATTGTTTTGCGCCTCTAGTACTACATTTTTGAAGAACAACCATCCTTCTTCTGTGGGTGTTTTCTCTATTTTACTCCAATCTACTTCTGTTAGTCTCTGTTTCATGCCTTCATAGTTTGCTTTTCTAAAATTGTAAACCTTAGCTTTAGTCTTTACTTTTGAGGATTTAAAAAACACTTCAAATGAGACCATGTTGTGGTCTGAGTTTGCCAGTGGTTCTCTGACCTCTGTTTTAGTTATTCTATCTTCGTTATTTGAAAAGACTAAATCAAGGCATGCCTCCCCTCTAGTGGGTGCCTTCACAAATTGTGTTAGGAAGCAGTCATTTGTCATTTCCACCATTTCTATTTCATCCTTCGCGCTACCCACCGGGTTTTCCCATTTTATTTGGGGGAAGTTGAAATCCCCCATTAGTATGGCTTCTCCTTTGCTACACACATTTCTAATGTCATTGTATAACAGATTATTGTGCTCACCGTCTGAATCTGGCGGTCTATAGCATGCTCCTATTATTATGCCTTTTGAATTTTTGTCTGTTATTCTGACCCATATTGATTCGGTTTTATTTTCTTTGTCCAGGTTTAACACCTGGGCTTCAAGACTGTTTCTTATGTATAGCGCTACCCCTCCTCCTCTTCTGTCCTGCCTGTCTTTCCTATACAGTGTATACCCACAAATATTATATTCGTCCCCATCACTCTCAGACAACCACGTTTCTGTAACACCTATCACATCATAGTTACCTGTTAGTGCAGTAGCTTCAAGTTCTAGAATTTTGTTTCTGATACTTCTAGCATTTAGATAAATACATTTAATGGTTGTCTTACCTGAGTTGTTGTTCTTGTTTTGATGCGGTCTCCCTTCTGTTTTTTTGTTGATTTCTCCCCCCTTCCTTTCTAGTTTAAATGCTTCCGAACCTGCTCGAGGATCTTTTCTCCAAGTAGACTAGTTCCCTTGTTATTTAAATGCAGTCCATCCCGTCTATACAGATAGTCCTCGTTGTAGAAAGTGGTCCAATGATCAAGATAGGTGAAGCCTTCCCGTGTGCACCACGTCTTCAACCATTGGTTTTGATTTATTATTTCCAGCTGTCCATATGGTCCTTTGCAAGGTGCGGGTAGTATACCAGAAAATACCACAGTTTTGGTTTTCTCTTTTAATTTCCTTCCTAGCTCTCTGAATTTGTTTTGCAGGGATTTTGGTCTGTCTCTTCCAATGTTGTTTGTACCGATGTGGACGACTACTACCGGGTCGTCTCCTGTTCGTTCTAGGAGCCTGTCCACGTTCTCAGTGATGTGCTTGACCGAGGCTCCCGGAAGGCAGCACACTGTTGTAGTAAGGGGGTCCAAACTGCGAATTGAACTTGCTGTGTTTCTCAATATGGAGTCCCCAACAATCATGACCTCCCTTCTTTTTACTGTCTTGTCACCACTGTCAATAGGGTCCTGGATGTTGTTCCTTTCATTCTCTTGTTGTTGGTTCTGCTCATCAAAATTCTGAAGTGACTCAAATCTGTTGGTTGTTTTGATTTCTGGTGGTTGTGTTTGACGAAGTTTCTTTTTTTCCCTGCTTCTGCCTACCTGAACCCAGCTGTTCTGACCTTCTATCTCCCTGGTGGCTTTCAGTCTGTTAGGGGTGATGCAGACTTCCATGAATTGTGGGTGTGCCAGTTCCTCAAGATCTTGTTGCTGTCTCACTTCTTCCAGCTATGTTGGACAAGCTACCGAGATAAAATGGCAGCTGCGCCAAGTTCAGGTGTTCGACTTTGTGAATAAAACAAAACGTTACAGCACTCTTTTGGAAAACTGACAAAATCTTGTCCTGCAGTCGACAAAAGGGTATTCAGTATTCTGTTGAGGGTTGCATCCAAAAAAAGAAGGGAAGTCTCAGAAAGCATGGCAAACAAGATGAGAGTATTCCCAAAGGTATTACATAAAGTTAAACCTACAGTTACAAGGTAATGTTTGTTGTGCTTTGCACTGATGTTTTTCTGTTTTTTCTTTTTTAGCCTTAATAACATTATATCAAAGAACTGGTAATATTACTGTTGCAGCATTTTAAAATGTGTCTACAACTTAGCAGGTTTTAGATTAACAAATATCTATGAGTAACACAAAAAATAATAATAATTATATATACACACACGCAAAATAATTATAACACACAAAAGGACAGTCAGAGTTACCACAGGTCTGGGGGCATAAACTCATTTTTGATCTTAACTGTGACAGAGATCGAATTATTCTTGGTGTTAGATCTCCCTCCCGACCTGCTAGGGCACTGTTAAAGGGAACAGAATACCCTGCTCTGAATGGCACGACAGTTTATTCCCAGGGTTAGGTGGAAGTCGGCCATCTAGAAATGGAGCAGAGCTACGGTATATGAACTCTGTGGACTGGTGTTATGTGTGGTTGAATTGAACTGTTATTATTTCTGGGCCAACCTGCGGGCTACAAACAAATAACACATGCCGCTATATTGCTTCATTACCATTGTATTTATTTTTTGTTTTGCCATCAGGCCATTGGATTTAAAAACTATTAAACAGCATTGCACCTGGATTATGCTTGTCTGTCTGTTTATTGATCACTTTACACTGCTAACCACTTTGCCACAAGAGCGTAGGAAGAAAGTATTTGCTTGGAGTGTTTTCTGAATGATAAAGAGTATTGCAGTTATCAGTTATGATATAGTTGTTGGCAACAGCAGATTAATGTATTTATTTAGGATTCTAACAAATTAACCTCCAGTCAAAGCAAGTGTGACAGACTGTTCCAAAAAGTTCTTTAACTGCATTTTTATTCCAAAAGACAAATGTGCTGTTTGTTCGTAGAGTCTAAAAGAAGCAGAACGACGTGGAAGTTCATTATTTCTTTTATTTTAATTATTCTGTAGATATGTTAAACTCCCTTTTGACACAGTTTGGTTTAACCTGTATGTGAACTTACATGTGAAATTGTATTATTGTTATCACAGTCATTTCCGGACAGTTTCTGCAATATATTTTTAATTATTAACTGTTACTAAACTTTGAAAAAAACGGACCTTTGAAAGACAGAGTCCACAACAGCAAGTAAAGTGCAAAAACTGCAATGTTTTTATTTAAAGTGGAGAACAGTGATAGCCAGACGTATAGCATTCAAACAACACTCCAGGATTAGGAAAACAATAAATTCTTGACAGTTTTGCTTTTGAAAGGTTCACCACACATTATCTGTTGCGCTTCATACTTTGGAGAAGACGTAAAGGCATCTTTACTGATGCATTTAATGTGCAGCTGATCTTGCGGTTGATCAAAGCACACATTTTTTAAAGTCTGTCTTTGGCTTTGGGAAAGGAATACAGTAAATTCCCTGTTCCAAACATGCTGCTGTTGCAACCCATGCACACCTTTTCACCATTTTCTACCACTAACTAAAAAAAAGTATACTGTAACATTGCCAAACTGTGTCAATATGGTATTTGTTTGTCTGAGGTTCTGGCAGCTGGATACTGTAACTAAGCATAGCTGAGCACGTGGTGCGTTATGAGTTCTCTGATTAGCCAATTAAGGGCTGGACCAAATCAAAGTTAGCACTAGTGAATGAGGACGTGAAAGCATTCGCGGTTACAAAACACAAACACAATTCCAAGCGAATTCTCCAAAATACAAAACAAGCCCTTTCTTGCCCTTCAAAAAGCAGCTGTCGCTTGTTGACTACAAGTGGGTTGAGAAGAGGGAGTGGTTTGCTATTACCCGACCAAATCTTCTCAATTCCAGCTATAAATCACAAGCAAGGCTTTCACAGGACTGGATTTTGAAGTCAACTTCGAAGTTGTCGAAACTATCACGTATTAAGCAAATAGTAAAAATAACACTAAACATCCTGATATTTGCAAAAAAAAAAACAGTACATCCCTCAAGACTCTCCACTGACCTCATCTATTGAATACAACACTAAATAATTTAAAATGAATAATTACAGTATCAAATATTATTATATGTATTATGCCTACTATCATTGTTATGTTTGTTGCACCCTTAAATGAAACACACGCAAGACCGTTTTCTTTAGTCTACTTTTCTAGTTAAATGTTTAATAAAGCAATATGCATTATTTATTTAATACATACAAACAATAAACTATTTTCTACTCACAGATAACTTTGCATAGAGCAATTCCTCTTTCAGTGATGGTAGAGCATTTCAGATGTATTTTCTTTTATTTTTTATTGTCTTTGTGGTGTCCACGACAAGCTTTTTATTTTGAAGTCCATGGGCATGTAGGCTGCTGCTCACTTGCTCGTAAGCTGTGAAGTCACCTACTTTTGTTCCAATTTTTCATTTCTTAAAGGCACAGTGCTCCATTACAGTGAACCTCATCAAACTTGAGTAAAGCAAATGTAAACAAACTGGAATACTAATAAAGAATGTATGAATCTTTTAATCACAAAAAGCATTCAAGCCGTGGCTCAATAAAGGTCTGTGCCGCTTCGGCATTCTACGCCACCAGCTCCTTTCAAACTACAATAGGGGATACAGTGGGAGCGTGCCAGAGCACCATCAGCAGTATCATAACACCTGTGACAGATACGCTGGTGGCTGCTTCAAACCGATTCATTAAGTTTCCACCTGCTGAAAGCCATCACCAAGTAGAACAACAATTCTATAGTGTAGCAGGGTTCCCCAGTATAATAGGGGCCCTCGATTGCACTCACATAGCAATCAAGTCCCCTGGGGAACATGCATGAGTGTGAATTGCTTCAGCAGTTTAGTAAATGTATTTAATTGTTTAATTGTGGTGGCGATTCTATCCGGAGAGCCTCGTAACAACCATTAATCGTATTGCTTGATTTTGTTTATACAGTAAATAATATCTATCAAAATAATGCAACACCATTATTATAGATAACTTTGCACTCACATGCACTGGAAAATTTCTATTTGTTTAATATTTCTTGCTTCACACAGTCCCGCTCAGTCAGATACCCAGAAAGCCAATCAGCTGCTGCATAGGTCTGATTGATGGAAACGAGCCTTGCAGGCATGTGTGTGCTTTTGGTAACAATTAAGTAAAACACTTAAATTAATTTAGTGACAGTTCGCACAATTCACACTCACTTTACTGAATACATTGCAATTTAAAGAGGTGAGTTATAAAATCTGACTTTCCTTAAAGTGTATAGAGATTCTGAAACCTGCTGGCAACCCTACTCTCAGATCAGATGACAGGTTTAAAAGTTAGGGGGCCAGTGGTTTTTCATTCAACAGTCTGTTTTTCATTCAACAATTTCCTTCAGTTTTCTTGACAGTTTTTGTAGGCTCACTATTGAGATAGATTCAGTATTTGGCTGAATCCCCAAAACTTGGATTTGGTGAATCTCTATTTTAATACTTTATACATCCTGTTCTATCAGTACTGTACTGTTATGTAATGTGTGTGGTGATTGCATTCAGCTGATTATATATATTTTCTCTGTTTCTCCTCCAGGTGAGAGTGGCTATCCTCTCCGCCCCTGCCTTTTAACACCTGTGAAAAATCCAACACCTGTGCCGAAGACGCAGTGTTGCAGAGAAGACATTCAGGCTCCTGAAAAAGCATTCCCTTTGCCTGGATAGATCGGGTGGAGCCCTACAATACAAATACTTCTATAATCCTGGGGGGTGGGTTGTTGGGGTGGGTGGGGTGCAGTGAACAGGGGATGGTGTGCGTGGGGTGCAGTGAAGAGGAGATGGTGTGCGTGGGGTGCGGTGAACAGGGGATGGTGTGCGTGGGGTGGGGTGCAGTGAACAGGGGATGGATGGTGTGCGTGGGGTGCAGTGAACAGGGGATGGTGTGCGTGGGGTGCAGTGAACAGGGGATGGTGTGCGTGGGGTGCAGTGAACAGGGGATGGTGTGCGTGGGGTGCGGTGAACAGGGGATGGTGTGCAACAGGGGATGGTGTGCGTGGGGTGCGGTGAACAGGGGATGGTGTGCGTGGGGTGCGGTGAACAGGGGATGGTGTGCGTGGGGTGCAGTGAACAGGGGATGGTGTGCGTGGGGTGCAGTGAACAGTGGTGTGCGTGGGGTGCAGTGAACAGGGGATGGTGTGCAGTGGGGTGCGTGGGGTGCGGTAGTGAACAGGAACAGTGAACAGGGGATGGTGTGCGTGGGGTGCAGTGAACAGGGGATGGTGTGCGTGGGGTGCAGTGAACAGGGGATGGTGTGCGTGGGGTGCAGTGAACAGGGGATGGTGTGCGTGGGGTGCAGTGAACAGGGGATGGTGTGCGTGGGGTGCAGTGAACAGGGGATGGTGTGCGTGGGGTGCAGTGAACAGGGGATGGTGTGCGTGGGGTGTGCGTGGGGTGTGAACAGGGGATGGTGTGCGTGGGGTGCAGTGAACAGGGGATGGTGTGCGTGGGGTGCGTGAACAGGGGATGGTGTGCGTGGGGTGCAGTGAACAGGGGATGGTGTGCGTGGGGTGCAGTGAACAGGGGATGGTGTGCGTGGGGTGCAACAGGGGATGAACAGGGGATGGTGTGCGTGGGGTGCAGTGAACAGGGGATGGTGTGCGTGGGGTGCAGTGAACAGGGGATGGTGTGCGTGGGGTGGATGGTGTGCGGATGGGGTGCAGTGAACAGGGGATGGTGTGCGTGGGGTGCAGTGGGGGTGGTGTGCATGGGGTGCAGTGAACAGGGGATGGTGTGCGTGGGGTGCAGTGAACAGGGGATGGTGTGCAGTGGGGTGCAGTGAACAGGGGATGGTGTGCGTGGGGTGCAGTGAACAGGGGATGGTGTGCGTGGGGTGCAGTGAACAGGGGATGGTGTGCGTGGGGTGCAGTGAACAGGGGATGGTGTGCGTGGGGTGCA
>NC_054586.1:1911568-1948008 GCF_017654505.1 Polyodon spathula
ACAGGGGGTGGTGTGCATTGGGAGGCAGCTGAAATATTGCTAGTCATCACTGGAGCTGGGACGTGTATACTGTAGGTACAGGTGTTGAGATGATATAATCCACATACCTATGCACGACTGTAGCTAATGATCACAATCTTCCAACTGCCTCCCTGTGCACTGTCAGTGTTTGCTCCTGCCTGTCCAGGATGCTCGCCAGGATGGGGGGTCAGGTCATCTTCTGGAGGTGGACCCCTGCATCTGGAAGCGGAGGAGGCCATGGATAGCACTGTGGTGTTCGTGGCTGCCCTTGTTACTGATTGGAGTCCACAGAGTCACGCTCCTCAGTCTGTGGCAGAGTGCCGGAACTTTCCTCCAGAGGTAGCTCTGGCCCTATGTGACAGACCATACAGTTCAATGGTTTGATGTCTAATGCTTTTTGTTTGTTTGTTTTGTTTTGTTTCTAGGTAATATTTGTTAACATTGTGTAGGCTGCTATTTCATGCTCTTGGTACATCGGCTTGTTGCTTTTTCTTAGATATCACACACTACAACTGCTGCAACGCACCCCGAGGATTCCCTTCAATATTTCTTTCGGTGTCATAAAATGAAAGACTGTTTCGTGGGGAGAAATTGGGTGGGGTAGTTCTTTTAAAGACTGTTTCGTGGGGAGACATTGGGTGGGGTAGTTCTTTTAAAGACTGTTTCGTGGGGAGACATTGGGTGGGGTAGTTCTTTTAAAAGTGTATTAAGATTTTTTTTTTGTATACTATACGTATAGTGGAAATACGATTCCCTTTCAATTCTAAGATAGCCACCAAAAGTCGTTATGGAATACACTCCTGCCTCTTGGTAGGTGTCACTGAACTTTATATCAAAGCTGCTGATAGGCCCCCTCCACTCAGTGGCCCCCCAAGGTCCCGCCTCCTGAGGGTACTTAACCGTCACGCAGGGGAGGAACATCCTCTTTCGCTTGGTACAGTAAGACCTCTGTGTTGTGCCTTGTTTTGATGCTACGCGTCCCCGTACTCACGCAGAGCGCTAGCCTCTCTATGGCTGCTTTCGCTGGGTTAGTCATATACTACTCACCGAGGATTCCCTGATTGTTGGGTTGAGACGTAAGCGGGCTGCGCAGGCCTTCACCTTTGGTGCATGTCGCTCAATCTACAGACAGTGTGCTTTCCCCCATCTGTCCTGGAATATTTAACTGTTTTTTGTATTTTAAAAAACTGTTTTTATTACTGTGTGTGTAAGTCAATCACCCGCCGCAGCTTCGGCCCTGTCACCTCGTTGTACACTACGCCCTGCTCAGACGTGTGACTACGCAGTCAGGGTAGGCACCGTGCACAGCTGCCCTGTGTTTTTTAATACCGCGGTGCGTAAGATTCTGTCCGTGCTACTTTGGTATCACGGTGCACACAGTGCCCATTGTTGCTGTACCGATACAGGCTAGCGTGGCGGTGTGGCATGGTACTCGGTGCGCTCGGAGCATGCGGTTCCTGTCGCTGCATGGTGCTCAGTGCACGCGGTGCTTGGCATGAAAGCCCAGATCGGTCGGATCATGGCGCTTTTGTAGAGGCAGGCCCCATTGGCTTTGGTCGTGGACCCCCGTGTGGCGTCCCCCCCAACCCTCTGAGCCGGACACAGTCTCTGTGCCGCTCCCTGACTCCTCCAGGGGGAGTACAGGGTGAGAGGATTGACCGGGCTCTCTGCTCAGACAAGGACGCGTTTTCTATCGCCACCTCACTGGGGGAGTCAGCTTTCCCTCCAGATATGGTGGCAGCCTTGGTTAAGGCTCTGCCAGTGGGAGGTATGCCCAAGGACGCCGTCTGCCTGAACCTGCAGTGCAGGATCACGGAGACGCATGTCCTTAGAGCCTATGTGGCGGGAGCCCAGAGTACCCACCTAGCGAACACGTCCAGCATGCTCACTGCAAACCTGGATGAAATTTTGTGTGATGCCCCACTACCACAGCCGGTGGCCATGGAACTGCGACTTCTATCGCACACGTTGCTCCAGATCTCCGGCCTGCAATGTCAGACTGGGCTGGTCACACGTAGACAGCTGTGGCTGTTGCAGGTGTGGGTGCCTGATGCTGATAAAGCCACGCTGTTGGAAGTGCCCATATCACCAGGCCACACCTTCGGCCCAGCAGTTGAGGAGATCCTGCAACAAAGCCTTAGGGAAGGCGAGGCGTCGAGGCCGGTAGCCACATTGCTCCCTCCCTCCGCTCCAGAGCGGGTCAGGTCGAGCCGCGGGCACTTTGCACAGACGCATACAGTCACCTGGACAGTGCTGGGTCCAACAGCCCCACCAGGTGACCTTAGGCACCACCTACAGGCCTCATCTCAGGCAAGAGGAAGGACCCTCCCTCAGTGTGGTGGACGTGGTCGTAGCCAGCCCATGCAGCAACAACCGCGAAGGCGGTTCCAGGGTTTCCACCCTAGACACCCGCCCACGCTAGCTCCGCCTCAGCCACCCCAACAGGGCCCCTGAAGGCTGCACTACTGGCATGCTTGCACCTCCAACATGTGGGTGTTCACAACTGTACAATACGGTTATGCTCTTCAGTTTCGTTTGGGACCCACTTCAGGCCTCGGTGCTCCAGACCGAAGTGGCAGCCTTGCTGGACAAGCGCACCATTCATCTCGTAGATCCTACCTCTCTCGGA
The DNA here is from genome assembly GCF_017654505.1 of Polyodon spathula. Taxonomy (NCBI): domain Eukaryota; kingdom Metazoa; phylum Chordata; class Actinopteri; order Acipenseriformes; family Polyodontidae; genus Polyodon; species Polyodon spathula. Next base: position 1,914,219 of record NC_054586.1, read on the forward strand.
GAGGGTTTCTACTCGAGATACTTTCTGGTACCAAAGCGGGATGGTGGCTTTCGCCCCATCCTGTAATTGCGGTTTCTAAACCGGTTTGTTAAACAGAAGGGGTTCCACATGCTGACTCACCGTCACATACTCCAGTCTCCGGCCGGGCGACTGGTTCACCATGGTGGACTTACGGGACGCATATTTTCACGTTCCCATTCGTCCACAGCACAGGAAATACCTCCGCTTCGGCTTTCAGGGCAGTGATGACAGACGCCTCCAAGTCAGCGGACCCTGGTCGGGCCGCCGGACGTCCCTGCATATCAACATGTTGGAGCTGCAAGCGGTGTTCCTTGCCCTCCAGCAGTTGCTACCTGTGGTGTGGAACAGACATGTGCTGATCAGCATGGACAATACATCAGTGGTGGCATATGTCAACCACCAGGGTGGCCTTCGGTCCCCGGGGTTGCATCGCCTAGCCTACAGGCTGCTGATTTGGGCCCAAAAGAAACTATTGTCCCTCGGGCGATGCACGTTCCGGGCGTGTAGAATCGTGCGGTGGACCTCCTCTCGAGGGAGGGTCCGCATCCATCAGAGTGGCTGCTCCACCCTCAGGTGGTAGAGCGCATTTGGGAGAGTTTCGGGAAGGTGCAGGTCGATCTCTTCACCTCAGCGGAGGCGACACACTGCTCCATATGGTACTCCCTCCAAGACTGCAGCAGTCCACTGGGCGTCAACGCCCTAGCCCACGTATGGCCCAGAGTGCTCCTTTACGCGTTCCCACCTCTGCCATTGCTCCCGGCCTTTCTCGAAAAGGTCCGGTCAGAGAAGGCCCCCAGGTGGCCAAGGAGAGTCTGGTTTTCATCCTTGTGCCAGCTATTGAATGGCCCGCCCTGGGAAATTCTGCTTTCACCGGGATCTTCTCAGTCAGACGAGAGGCACACTTTGGCACCCAGAGCCGGGCAGGCTCCCCTTAGGGCTATCAGACAAGGTCATGGGTACGTTGAAGAATGCTAGGGCTCATTCCACTAGGTCACTGTATGCCTATAAGTGAAAATGTTTTCAAGATTGGTGCCGTACTAACGGTCATGATTCAATCTCTTGTCCCATGCCTGCCATCTTGCAGTTTCTGCAGGATCTGCTTGAGGCTGGTGGATCACCTTCCACTCTAAAGGTATACCTAGCGGCTACTTCTGCTTGCCATGCCCCTGTTGACTCAATGTCCCCGGGTGTGCATTTTTTTGGCTACCTGGCTACCTTCCTCTTGGCTATCATCTCTGCAAAGTGGGTTAGTGAGTTGCAGGTGCTGTCTGTGCATAACTCCTGTATGCATATTTGGGATGATGGTAGCAGAGTGTCACTGCATGCAAACCCTGCTTTACTCCCCAAGGTGGTTACAGCCTTCCACATGAATCAGTCCGTGGAATTGGAGTCCTTTCATCCTCCACTGTTTGCGACAGAAGAGGATAAGAAGTTGAACCTTCTCTGCTTGGTTCAGGCATTAGGATATTATGTAGATAGGAGAAGAGCGCTGCGTCAGTTTGACCAGCTCCTCATCTGATATGGAACATGATCCCTGGGACAGCCCCTCTCCAAGCAGCGGCTGTCGCATTGGATTGCGGACACAGCCTTGACTTCGTATGAAGGTGCTGGCTTACCCCCAGCTGGGTGGATAACCTTACATTCCACGAGTGGCTACATCATGGGCCCTCTTCCGAGGTGCCTCCATGGCTGAAATATTGATGTGGCTAGCTGGGCTACCCCACATACCTTTACTAGGTTCTACCACCTGAATGTGGTAGATCCCTCATTGCCCTCTGTGGGCACTAGGGTCCTCGAGGTTGCGTGCTCATGCCGAGGACCTTGGTCAGGCAGGACTTAGCATCCCTCATATGCTGCCGTTCTCTCTTCCCTCGCGACGGCTCTGGTACACATTTCCCATAACGATGTTTGGTGGCCATAATCAAATTGAAAGGGAGCGCTAGTTTACCTACTGTAAACCTGATTCCCTGAAAGAGAAGATGGCCACCAACCACGAGGTCGCTTCGGTCGACATCACGGCTTCGTCGCGAAAGAGAATGTTTCTCCCCTGCATGACGGTTAAATACCCTCAGGAGGTGGGACCGAGGGGGTCACTGAGGGGAGGGGGCTTATCAGCAGCTTTGATAGAAAGAGCTCAGTGACACCTACCACTAGGCAGGAGTGTATCCCATAACGATGTTTGGTGGCCATCTTCTCTTTCAGGGAACCAGGTTTACAGCAGGTAAACTAAAGTTATTTATCATACTACTTGAATATTCAACATATTTTTAAACAAACTTGAGATAAAAATGTTCCATGTTTAAGCCTTTTAAGCCCAGAATTATTCCGGGCTTAAAAGGCATGTCATATGCAGACAGGCTAAAAGAATTGAATCTGTTCAGTCTTGAACAAAGAAGACTACGTGGCGACCTAATTCAAGCATTCAAAATTCTTCTAAAAGGTATTGACAGTGTCGACGCAAGGGACTTTTTCAGCCTGAAAAAAGAAACAAGGACCAGGGGTCACAAATGGAGTTTAGAAAAAGGGGCATTCAGAACAGAAAATAGGAGACACTTTTTTACACAGAGAATTGTGAGGGTCTGGAATCAACTCCCCAGTAATGTTGTTGAAGCTGACACCCTTATCCTTCAAGAAGCTGCATGAGATTTTGGGATCAATAAGCTACTAACAACCAAACGAGCAAGATGGGCAATTTTTAAACAAACTTGAGATAAAAATGTTCCATGTGCCTATGTGTCAAATAATGCAATTTGGTGTTTTAAAGATGTTTAATTCCAAAGCTACACAGTGATAAATCCTCTCCCAATCACTCATTTTATCACCAAACTCCTCAATAATGCGATCCAAGTCATTATTTTATTACTATAACATCTCAAAAAGCTCTGCAAATGTCCATGGTATTCTTTGAGTGCTGGTACAGAAGCAGCTATCTCCTTTATGTCTGTGTTATCTCTGTGGTGCAAGGGGCTATCAGATACATCCTTTTGAGTGGAGCAGAGAAAAAACTGAAAGTTTTTCCAAAAACTCTTGGAAATACTGAGCAGCAGGCCAGAGATAAACCCACCATGGATCTTGGATTTTATGGGACCTACAGCGATCTCCAGTCTGGAAAATAGCAATGGGGAATGCACTGAATAAACCGACACTTTTGACGATGATGGGTCTGTCATGAATGGTAAGTATTTCTTCATCATACAGCTTTCATTAAAATGCTAAAACTTACTATATATATATATATACAGCTCTGGAAAAAATTAAGAGACCACTGCAAAATTATCAGTTTCTCTGGTTTTACTATTTCTAGGTATGTGTTTGGGTAAAATGAACATTTTTGTTTTATAACTACTGACAACATTTCTCCCAAATTCCAAATAAAAATATTGTCATTTAGAGTATTTATTTGCAGAAAATGACAACTGGTCAAAATAATGCAAAGAAAATAAGTTCAGATTCATTTTTAAAAAACACAATACTAATGTTTTAACTTAGGAAGAGTTCAGAAATCAATATTTGGTGGAATAACCCTGATTTTCAAGCACAGCTTTCATGCTTCTTGGCATGCGTGTCACATTGATGTTGGGCGACTTTATGCCACTCCTGGCGCAAAAATTCAAGCAGCTCGGCTTTGTTTGATGGCTTGTGACCATCCATCTTAATCTTGATCACATTCCAGAGGTATTCAATGGGATTCAGGTCTGGAGATTGGGCTGGCCATGACAGGGTCTTGATCTGGTGGTCCTCCATCCACACCTTGATTGACCTGGCTATGTGGCATGGAGCATTGTCCCGCTGGAAAAACCAATCCTCAGAGTTGGGGAACATTGTCAGAGCAGAAGGAAGCAAGTTTTCTTCCAGGACAACCTTGTACTTGGCTTGATTCATGCCAAAGCTGCCCGATTCCAGCCTTGCTGAAGCACCCCCAGATCATCACCGATCCTCCTCCACATTTCACATTGGGTGCGAGACACAGTGGCTTTAAGGCTTTTCCAGGTCTCCGTCTAATCATTAGACGACCAGGTGTTGGGCAAAGCTGAAAATTGGACTCATCTGGGGGTGCTTCAGCAAGGCTGGAATCGGGCAGATTTGTCTTTGTGAAGGGCGCATGAATCAAGCCAAGTACAAGGTTGCCAAAACGTATGAAAGCTGTGCTTGAAAATTAGGGTTATTCTACCAAATATTGATTTTTGAACTCTTCCTAAGTTAAAACATTAGTATTGTGTTGTTTAAAAATGAATCTGAACTTATTTTCTTTGCATTATTCGAGGTCTGACAACACTGCATCTTTTTTGTTATTTCGACCAGTTGTAATTTTCTGCAAAGAAATCTAAATGACAATATTTTTATTTGGAATTTGGGAGAAATGTTGTCAGTAGTTTATAGAATAAAACAAAAATGTTCATTTTACCCAAACACATACCTATAAATAGTAAAACCAGAGAAACTGATAATTTTGCAGTGGTCTCTTAATTTTTTCCAGAGCTGTGTGTATATATATATATATATATATATATATATATATATATATATATATATACACACATACACACACACACACACACACACACACACACACACACACACACACACACACACACATTTCAGATTGTAGCTAAGATTGTAAATCTCAATATTGATAAATAATGCATACAACATTGCATATTCAGTCAGCATTAATATAATAATCTGTATTGTGATTAATGTAATGCACACGTCCTTGTCTGCTGCATTTACGCATGATCCAACACGATCGCTTCTTTCCACAGTAACCGACTGCACTGTCAACACACGCCTTCATCGTATCTTATGCAATAAGTACAGCACCAACAGTGTTGCAAAAAATAAGATTGCCATATTTACGTTTTGCAAATTTCTCGTATGTTGATTCCGGGAATGCGGTGTTTACGTCACTGTTCACATTTCCGACAAGCACTTTGCTGCAATTTAGGCTTCCTTTACAACCACACGTGTGAACGCACTCAGGCCCCCTAAAACCTCAACTGTGAACGGAAATTTGAGGCGGCCCAGAGTTGGCCCAAGGTTGGCTCAGTAAGTGTGAACGGGGTCTATGTTACCCTGGCAACAAACCCATAAATATTAACATAAACAACATAATGGATTTGTAATGGCTATAACTCGGGAACCATGTCACGTAGAACTGTTCAGTTTGTGCATGCTGGTAGCTGTCAATTGACTCTATATAATGAATAAGTTCAATATGGATTTAGGGGTCATACTGTATATAGAGCGATGTTTACAATAGAATCTGTATAGGAAACCAAGCACGCTTGACCTTTGACCTGTCACGTTTTACAATGCAGGCAAACTTTCTCCAGAAACTTCGATTCTAGTTGTTATTATTATTCTCGTTTTAAACCTTTTTTTGGACAACGTATCTCCTGCTACAGCTTTGCACTGATCAACTCGAAGCTTTGCACAGTTATTGCCCTGTACCTGTAGATTTATGCTATTGTTTTTATTGTCAATTGAACTTACAGATTATGATGGCTTATAACTCCTTACAGAGTGCAGATAGAGCCATAGTTAGTATTAAACACTTATAGGAACCACAGTGTGCTCTATAAAAATAAGACCTGGACTTTGACCTTTCCAAGTTGGATACTTTATTTTGGCAATTTTTTACTGCTTATTATAACTCTTTACAGAGTGCTTATTGGGTCATAATCAATATTGAACACATATAGAAAACCAATAAAGCTGTATCCAAAAAGCAGCTTGTGTTTGACCTTGACCTCAGAGAATGTTTATATCTCCTTACACGCTGCACTTGAGTCATATTTACTATAGAACTCGTATATGAAACTGACTAAAACCTTTTCAAAAACGTCTCTCCTGAAAGGTCAGACTGTTGTTTACAGCTTAAAACTTCTACATCTACCACACTGTTTACACAGAAAAGTTACACATTTGACCAATGTATACACAGGCACTATACAATGCAATTCTAGTTACATACTGCATTTACATACTGCATTTCCCTTCAAAATTTTTGTGATTAGTGTTTGTTCCAAACTACTTAAATTTATATAAAATAAATACATTTTGAATAAAGGTGCGTTGAATATTCAAGTTGTATGATAAAAAATAGTAATGTTACTGTAGGTATGGTTAATTTGGGGATGTTTTACTATGTGGTTTTGGAATTAATTAACTTTAAAAGCACCACATTGCATCGTCACAATGGGAAAATGCAACTGCTGGCCAGAGACTTGTTTGAGTTGATGTCATTCATGATGCCAAGGGCAAAACTCTTCTCAGGTTTTGAAAGATATTTTGTAATGCAGCGGTTGAGGGCTGTAGATTATTCACCAATCCACCAAGCTAGCAAAATGTCTGGATTGTAGTGATTGGTTCTGACTTCTGCATTACTCCGTGGTAGATCATAGATTCTGCCATGAGGTTTGAGTGCTTTCCAGCCAGCAATGGCCTCAGTCACAGCTTGGATTACCACCACAGTTTGATCTTTTCTGGGAAATCCAAAGTGACAAATTATCACCACCTTGTTTTTGATTTTCTTGGATCTTAGACAGTACTTGCTGCATTTATGTAGTGGCCATTTCAAGATGCAGTCTCCGAGTACAGGTGCTATCAGGTCACATGTTGATTAATGTACTCTGCAATTTGTGAGTTGGGGGAAACTCCCATAAGTGGTGCATCTTCCAAAGAAACATGTAGAAGTGCTGCATTCCACGACCCTGGTACTGTCTGTGCCAAAAGTTCACTGATAGGCCTGTTTGCAAACCCCGGTCCATTCACCTCCTTTATGCATTGTCCCAGGTCAGTCCAGGTCCTCCATTAATCTGCCAAAGATTTGGCCTAATGCTGCAGGTGAAAGATATATTGTTGATTCAGCCTAAATTGCTTATGGCATGACTGAAGCCGAGATTTGACAAACTCTGTTGGATTCAAATCGGGCATCTGTTCAGCATGCATTCCATGAATTCCATGAGTGTACAAGTCTAGGAAACACAGTAGGTCTATTCCCCCCACCCCGTCTTCCAGTGTGTCATTTGTGTCTGTGAAGCATTTGGTAAAGATCAGTAGCTGTATCTTTCTGTCACTGTGTATGGGATTGACAGAAATACAATGAATCTTAGTTTCCTCTTCACTCCCTCTCATTCACTCCCCCGAACACCCACCATGAGCAGGAAGAATGGCAGGCTTTTATGCAGGTGACCTTTTCCCGATTAGCAACAAATAATTAACTCGAGATGCTCACGTTCTTCACAAGGTTTTTTTTAATGTGGATGGGTCTTCCCATCCACGCTGCCAAACAAAACCTATGACTTCTCACCTTCTCATATATATATATATATATATATATATATATATATATATATATATATATATATATATATATATATATAATATATATCATAAAACACAAATACAAAATAACGCAAATGAGACACTGGGGCCGAGGGGAGACTCCATTCTAAAAATAAACAAATCCATTTATGGTAGGGCTTTGTCCTGCCCGCTTTTTTATGTGCAGGGCTCCTCGCCCTGTCACACTTGTGTGTTCACAGACGGCTAACACATTCCAGAGCTGTCGCTAAGGGCCAGCATAAAACCCGGAACAGCACTACACTATTGTCATGCATTGAAATGTATCACCCACCACGAGCCCTGCAGTGTGACCCAGGACTGGTGACCGTGTCTGTATATTGTGGGAGGGATATTTATGTTTGTTGTTTGGGACTGCAAACCTGTTATTATTTACCCAGTGCATTAAACATTGCTGTGTAATTCCAGGGATCATTGTTTGGTCACCAGACCTGGATTGTATAAAATAATAAAAAGTACTTTTTTAAACTGGATTACAAATATCTGTCTGTTTAATTCCTGCACTGCTTCACTCCTGCACATGTACACAAGCAACCACTTTGCCAGAGTGTATTGTGTAATGGTGGTAAATGACAGCTTCTTCATCTTGTTGAACCTTACATAGCAAAGGTTATTTGGCTTGTTTCCTCCACTGTACTTTCATTGCCATCTTCTTCATTGGCAGAATGACATTGGAATGCTTTCAAGTTGTAATACGTAAACAAGTTGACAGTTTTTGTGGCAAGATGATGTCTTTGTAGAAAGGATTGATTTCCTTCAACTTCCATGAAGCAAACTTTATTGATATCCACAATGTCTGTCCCAAACAGTTTTGGACTTTATTGGTGCACTGTATACCAGGATGTGGAGTCCCAAGTCATCTGGCAAGGCTTGGTTTGGTGGGGGAAGTTTGCTCAGTGTTTCTGAAGAGGCAAGGGCAGGTGAAAGGTTCAGCCATGCACTTTCTGAACCCTCTGTCGGTGAGGCAACTTCTTGCTAGTGGAAACTGGAGACATTCTTGAGAGGGCTTCAAATGCTTTTTTACATTGAATAAGAATTTTTTCATAATCATTGAAGCATGACATTTCACAAGGGATCCTGGGGACAGACATTTGGTTGTGGACACATCATGGTGCCAGTTTGTTGGTGCAGAATGTTTGCAGGCAGTAGTGGCAGAAATACTGTGCTGGTGTGCTGGTATTATCTAAGTAAATCATTAGATTCAGACACGTGTCATTGTCTGGTGTTTGCATGCCAGCTATTTCAACACATTCTCTTCTGCAGACCAGCTTGTCACAAGAAGCACAAGTGTGTTTTGGTGTGTCAGCGGAGCGTCATGTGCAAGTCAGAAATTGTGCATGATACCTTGTGAGAATGGATGCGTCACTCCAGTACGAGCTCCGGATGTTCGTTTTATTGTAGCTTTTGCACTCCTGAATCTGCTTTGGCTCTGGGTTTTTATTGTAGCTTTTGCACTCCCGATGCTGCTTTGGCTCTGGGTTTTTATTGTAGCTTTTGCACTCCCGATGCTGCTTTGGCTCTGGGTTTTTATTGTAGCTTTTGCACTCCTGATGCTGCTTTGGCAGTGTCTGGGGCTGAGTTTTTACTGTAGGTCTTTTGCACTCCTGATGCTGCTTTGGCAGACGGCGTTTTCTTTGCAGTTGTTTGTAAAACAGGATTTGCAGCTCTGGGTTTTTACTGTAGCTTTTGCACTCCCGATGCTGCTTTGGCTTTGCTGCTTTGTCTTGCTCTGGGTTTTTACTTTTGCACTCCCGGTTTGGCTCTATTTTAGTTTTTGCACTCCTGATGCTGCTTTGGCTCTGGGTTTTTACTGTAGCTTTCGCACTCCCGATGCTGCTTTGGCTCTGGGTTTTTAGTGTAGCTTTTGCACTCCTGATGCTGCTTTGGCAGGGGTTTTTATTTTAGTTTTTGCACTCCTGATGCTGCTTTGGCTCTGGGTTTTTACTGTAGCTTTCGCACTCCCGATGCTGCTTTGGCTCTGGGTTTTTAGTGTAGCTTTTGCACTCCAATGCAAATTCAAATGAGATACATTTACTACCAAACTAAATACAAATGCAAATGTGTGACAAATGCTAAATGCATTTCAAATACTTTCCCATATAACATATGTTAATTGACTGATTTATTATCATGAATTTGGCAGAGGCCTTTATCCAAGGTGACTTACAAGGAGTACAGTTTATATAATAGCAATATAAGCATAGTAATCACATAGTTAATAATAATTAACAGGTATGTACCAATATAGGAAGCAAGTTACATAAAACAGTGTTTCCCAATCTTGGTCCTTGGGACTCAGTGTCTGCTGGTTTTTGTTCCAACTGAGCTCTGAACTACTGAATTGAACCCTCAATTGAATGAATAATTTGTATAATCAGAGCATTTGAATTATTTGTAGCTCTTAAATGGCTGGCTGCACAGGCCTCAATTAGCACTAATCTAGGACTACCTAATGTATATCTATATACTACCTGTATAGACGGGATGGACTGCATTTAAATAACAAGGGAACTAGTCTACTTGGAGAAAAGATCCTCGAGCAGGTTTGGAAGCATTTAAACTAGAAAGGAAGGGGGGAGAAATCAACAAAAAAACAGAAGGGAGACCGCATCAAAACAAGAACAACAACTCAGGTAAGACAACCATTAAATGTATTTATCTAAATGCTAGAAGTATCAGAAACAAAATTCTAGAACTTGAAGCTACTGCACTAACAGGTAACTATGATGTGATAGGTGTTACAGAAACGTGGTTATCTGAGAGTGATGGGGACGAATATAATATTTGTGGGTATACACTGTATAGGAAAGACAGGCAGGACAGAAGAGGAGGAGGGGTAGCGCTATACATAAGAAACAGTCTTGAAGCCCAGGTGTTAAACCTGGACAAAGAAAATAAAACCGAATCAATATGGGTCAGAATAACAGACAAAAATTCAAAAGGCATAATAATAGGAGCATGCTATAGACCGCCAGATTCAGACGGTGAGCACAATAATCTGTTATACAATGACATTAGAAATGTGTGTAGCAAAGGAGAAGCCATACTAATGGGGGATTTCAACTTCCCCCAAATAAAATGGGAAAACCCGGTGGGTAGCGCGAAGGATGAAATAGAAATGGTGGAAATGACAAATGACTGCTTCCTAACACAATTTGTGAAGGCACCCACTAGAGGGGAGGCATGCCTTGATTTAGTCTTTTCAAATAACGAAGATAGAATAACTAAAACAGAGGTCAGAGAACCACTGGCAAACTCAGACCACAACATGGTCTCATTTGAAGTGTTTTTTAAATCCCCAAAAGTAATGACTAAAGCTAAGGTTTACAATTTTAGAAAAGCAAACTATGAAGGTATGAAACAGAGACTAACAGAAGTAGATTGGAGTAAAATAGAGAAAACACCCACAGAAGAAGGATGGTTGTTCTTCAAAAATGTAGTACTAGAGGCGCAAAACAATTATATCCCTAAAGTAGACAAATCTAAATGTAAAACTAAATTGCCAAAATGGTTTAATAGATCAATTAAAAAAAATATTCAGCGAAAAAAGGCACTTTACAGAGCATTAAAAAAGGACCAAAAAGAAAGTACGCAGAAAGAGTACACAGAACTGCAAACGCAAGTCAAAAAGGAAGTTAGAAAGGCCAAGAGAGAAATAGAAATAAACATTGCTAAGGGAGCTAAAACCAATTCCAAAATGTTTTTCCAATATTACAACAGCAAGAGAACATTCAAAGAGGAGATTAAATGTTTAAGAGATACAAATGGCAAAATCGTAGATGAAGAAAAAAAAATAGCAAATATGTTAAATGATTACTTTTCACAAGTTTTTACAAAGGAAGATACTGACAACATGCCCCACATGTCATCCAGTTCCTATCCAGTTTTAAATAACTTTAGCATAACTGAGGCAGAAGTGTTAAAGGGACTAGGAGCTCTTAAAATAAACAAATCCCCTGGGCCGGATGAGATCCTCCCAGTAGTACTCAAAGAAATGAAAGAAGTAATTTACAAACCGCTAACCAAGATCATGCAGCAGTCTCTTGACACAGGGGTGGTACCGACAGACTGGAAAATTGCAAACGTAATACCGATCCACAAAAAGGGAAACAAAACTGAACCAGGTAACTACAGACCAGTAAGCCTGACTTCTATTATATGCAAACTTATGGAAACTATAATAAGATCCAAAATGGAAAATTACCTATATGGTAACAGGGTACTGGGAGACAGTCAACTTTTAGGAAAGGGAGATCGCTAACTAACTCTTGATTTTTTGGATTTGTCAAAGTCCCGCACAAAAGATTAATTCTCAAACTGAACGCAGTTGGGATTCAAGGAAACACATGTACATGGATTAGGGAGTGGTTAACATGTAGAAAACAGAAAGTACTGATTAGAGGAAAAACCTCAGAATGGAGTGTGGTAACCAGCGGTGTACCACAGGGATCAGTATTAGGTCCTCTGCTATTCCTAATCTACATTAATGATTTAGATTCTGGTATAGTAAGCAAACTTGTTAAATTTGCAGACGACACAAAAGTAGGAGGAGTGGCAAACACTGTTGCAGCAGCAAAGGTCATTCAAAATGATCTAGACAAGATTCAGAACTGGGCAGACACATGGCAAATGACATTTAATAGAGAAAAGTGTAAGGTACTGCACGCAGGAAATAAAAATGTACATTATAAATATCATATGGGAGATATTGAAATTGGAGAAGGAATCTATGAAAAAGACCTAGGAGTTTTTGTTGACTCAGAAATGTCTTCATCTAGACAATGTGGGGAAGCTATAAAAAAGGCTAACAAGATGCTCGGATACATTGTGAAAAGTGTTGAATTTAAATCAAGGGAAGTAATGTTAAAACTGTACAATGCACTAGTAAGACCTCATCTTGAATATTGTGTTCAGTTCTGGTCACCTCGCTATAAAAAAGATATTGCTGCTCTAGAAAGAGTGCAAAGAAGAGCGACCAGAATTATTCCGGGCTTAAAAGGCATGTCATATGCAGACAGGCTAAAAGAATTGAATCTGTTCAGTCTTGAACAAAGAAGACTACGTGGCGACCTAATTCAAGCATTCAAAATTCTAAAAGGTATTGACAGTGTCGACCCAAGGGACTTTTTCAGCCTGAAAAAAGAAACAAGGACCAGGGGTCACAAATGGAGTTTAGAAAAAGGGGCATTCAGAACAGAAAATAGGAGACACTTTTTTACACAGAGAATTGTGAGGGTCTGGAATCAACTCCTCAGTAATGTTGTTGAAGCTGACACCCTGGGATCCTTCAAGAAGCTGCTTGATGAGATTTTGGGATCAATAAGCTACTAACAACCAAACGAGCAAGATGGGCCGAATGGCCTCCTCTCGTTTGTAAACTTTCTTATGTTCTTATGTTCTTAATGTTAATTCAGGTAAGGTAGTCCCAGATTTGTGCTGATCAGGGATTGTGAAAGCAGCCAAAAGAGTTGGAGATTTCAAGTTATGTCTAACATTGTATTAAGTAACTAATTGTTATTTCAATTGGGGGATTAATTTAATAACTGAGGACTCAGTTGGAACGCAAACAGCAGACACAGTGGGTTCCCAGGACCAGGTTTGGTGATATATGTATGGTTTTTATTTTATAAACTCCTGGGCATGTTTATGATTTGTAACTTTTTAAACATTCATACGCGTTTATAACAGGGCTGCTGTTTAAAATCTAAACATTAAACTAGAGCAAAAATGGCACAGATTAAACACATAACACTTAACAATTATTGAGAGTTCCAAATGACACACCACTGCTTTACCAACCTACATGTAAACAAACAAACAAATGCACATGTGGCAGGGTGGCTGAGTGGTGATGTCACTGACCAGGAAATACAGGCACACACAAGGATTCCGGGGTGAGTTGCCAAACAAATAAAATATTTTTTACCAGAATCAAAACACTACACAAAACAAAACAGCACAATGGCCAAAATAAACAAAACACAATAACCAACAAATATCATGCTGGTCCAAAACCAGCAACAAGCAGCTTTGGCGTTTATATTTTAAAACTGCTTCGAATGAAGCAGCTTCACACTGCAAAAAAAACATAATGGTAACTAATAATAAGCCGTCACTGCACTAATCGGATACAACTTAATATTTTTATTTAAGAACATCATATGTAACATTTGCACAGCAAAATCAATGACTGTATTAACACTTCAGAAGGGAAGAGGTTTCAGAGACATTCTGATCTTTTTTTTCAAAAAGAGCACAATATGAAAAACAATAATAAAGTAAACCGATGTAGAAAGCTGTATGCACATACAAAATTATATATAAAAAAACAAAACTAGTTATAAAAATAGCATAAAACAAAAATATAACATAACCAGCGACGTGACTGCGCTTTGAGGGAAAGAGAGTTAAAGGCACATCTATTACAGCTGTCTAATTAGTACAATTAGACTGCCTTTTCTCAACGGGCACACATCCAAAGTGTTGTTTCTGCTGCATTTAGCAGCCTGCCATTGTCTTTTCTCTCCAGCACTGACAGGGGACTCCAGCACAAGGCTTGTATTTTATTACATGATTTAAGGCATTTTAAGACCAGCGGTGCATGAGAGGCTCTGATCTGCAGCACTATACCCATCTGTTTTTCCTCATAAATACAGTATATTTACTGACAGTTACCGAGAGCCTACTAGGTGGGAGTTAGGAGGTCAGGGGAGTACTGTACCAGCTGAACTCAGGAGTGTGTATTGGTTGCTATGGGGCGGGACAAGAAGAGGAGAGATAACAGTAGTTGAGTGTGATGCAGCTGATTTTTTTAACCAAAAGATATTACCTCTGAATATCGGTTTGATTTCTGTTAAAACTAAAATATATGTTACTCACATTTATTATTTTTTTCTTACTGTAATAGTACCTGCTTGTTTGTAATTTCTCTAAGAGAAAGCAAAACAAAATCATCTCATAGATAGTAAAAACAACTGCAGCACTTAATTGAGGGTGGCGTTTATCAGAAATCAGTTTTTGAACGGTGCAGTATTTTATTATATTTATTTTATATATATATATATATATACAGTATATACTGATTATATTAGGTGGGAGTTGGGAGGTCAGGGGAGTACTGTACCAGCGAATCAGGAGTGTGTATTGGTTGCTATGGGGCATAGAGATAACAGTAGTTGAGTGTGATAGCTGATTTTTTTAACAAAAAATATTACCTCTGAATCGGTTTGATTTCTGTTAAAACTAAAATATATCCTACTATTATATTATTTTTTTCTTACTGTAATTTACCTGCTTGTTTGTAATTTCTCTAAGAGAAAGCAAAACAAAATCATCTCATAGATAGTATGTAATTATATATATATATATATTATATATATATATATATATATATATATATATATATATATATATATATATATATATATATATATCTTTATATATATATATATATATATATGTATTAATATATATCATTATATATATAATTTAATATATATCTATATATATCATATATATATAGAATGCATATATATATATATATATATATATATATATATATATATATATATATATATATATATATATATATATATATATATATATATATATATATATATATATATACACACACACACACACACACACACACACACAGTGCCAATAGAAAGTCTACACCCCCTTTCAAAATTTTCATCTTTTGTTGCCTTATAGCCTGGAATTAAAATGCATTAAAATATGTTTTTTTCATTTATCTACATATCCTACCTTACAACTTCCAAGCGAAGAAAATATGCTAGAAATTTGTAGAAAATTAATGAAAAATAAAAACTGAAATAGCTTGGTTGGATAAGTGTCCACCCTCTTGTAACAGCAATCCTAAATTAGCTTGTGTGTAACCAATCGCCTTCAAAATCACACACCAAGTTAAGTGGCCTCCACCTTTGTTAAATTGTAGTGATTCGCATGATTTAAGGATAAATTCAACAGTTCCTGTAGGTTCCCTCTGCTGGGTAGTACATTTCAAAGCAAAGCAAAGAAAGACTCAACCATGAGCACCAAAGTGCTTTCAAAAGAGCTCCGTGACAAAGCTGTTGAGAGGCACAGAACATCAAAGGCCTTGAATATCCCTTGGAGCATGGTCAAGACGATTATTAAGAAGTGGAAGGTGTATGGCACCACCAAGACCCTGCCTAGATCAGGCCGTCCCTCCAAACTGGATGACCGAGCAAGAAGTAGACTGATCAGAGAGGCTACCAAGAGGCCAATGGCAACTTTGCAAGATCTACAGGCTTTTATGGCCAAGACTGGTCAAAGTGTGCATGTGATGACAATATCCCAAGCACTCTAAACATCTGGCCTGAATGGTAGGGTGGCAAGAAGGAAGCCATTACTCAAGAAAGCCCACCTTGAATCCCATTTGAAGTATGCCAAAAAATATGTGGCAAAAAGTTTATGGTCTGATGAACCTAAAATTGAACTTTTTGGCCTAGCGCCATGTTTGGCGCAAGTCCAAAACAGCACATCACCCAAAGAACACCTTCACTGCTGTGAAGCATGGTGATGGCAATATAATGTTATGGGGATGTTTCTCATCGGTAGGGACTGGAACACTTGTCAAGATAGAAGGGAAAATGAATGGAGCAAAGTACAGAAAAGTCCTTGAGTAAAACCTGCTGCCCTCTGCAAGAAAGCTGAAACTGGGACGGAAGTTCACCTTTCAGCATGACAACGACCCAAAGCACACAGCCAGAGCTGCACTGGAGTGGCTAAGGAACAAAAAGGTAAATGTCCTTGAGTGGCGCAGTCAGAGCCCTGACCTAATTCCAATTGAAAATTTGTGGCATGACTTGAAGATTGCTGTCCATCAACGCTCCCCAAGGAACCTGACAGAGTTTGTACAGTTTTGTAAAGAAGAATGGTTAAATATTGCCAAATGTAGGTGTGCAAAGTTGGCAGAGACCTATCCCAACAGACTCACAGCTGTAATTGCTGCCAAAGGTGCTTCCACCAAGTATTAACTCAGGGGGTGGAGACTTATCCAACAATGATTTTTAAGTTTTGTATTTTTAATATATAATTTTTTTTCAATAAAACATTTTTCCCCTTAACAGTGTGCAGTATGGTGTGTAGATAAGTAGAAAAAAAACCCTAATTTAAATGCATGAAACTCTGAGGCACTGACACAACATAATGTGAAAAAAGTTCAAGGGTTACCGAATTACAAATGGTACATTGAAATTTCATTCTGTTTGGTATTTTATTTTTAAACACTGAAACTCAGAATCAATTATTGTAAGGTGACATTGGTTTTATGTTGGGAAATATTTTTAAGAAAAATAAAAAACTGAAATATCTTGCTTGCATAAGTATTCAACCCCTGTGCTGTGGAAGCTCCCAGTTTGCACCGATGAAAGAAATTGCCCTAATGAGAACACAATTACCTTAACATTGGCCTCCACCTGTGAACCATTAAAGTTGCTGTCACATTTTCTGGATAAAAACCCCACTGTTGAAGGATCATTGGTAAGGCTGTGAATCTGAAGGAAAATGAAAACCAAAGAGCATTCTACAGTTAGAGATAAAGTAATATAAATGCATAGATTAGGGAAACGGTACAAAATAATATCCAAGTGTTTGGATATCCCATTGAGCACAGTTGGATCAATAATCAGGAAGTGGAAGGTGCATCACACCACCCAGGCACTGCCAAGAAAAGGCCATCCCTCAAAACTCAGTGCTCAAACAAGAAGGAGACTTGTGAGAGAAGCCACAGAGAGGCCAACAATCATTTTGAAGGAGCTACAGAGTTCAGTGGCTGGGAGTGAATGGTGCACCAGTCAACCATATCAAGAGCTCTGCATAACACTGGCCTGTATGGGAGGGTGGCAAGAAAGAAGCCGTTACTCAAAAAGTACCATCTGAAAGCACGTCTAGAGTTTGCCAGAAAGCATGAGAGTGACCCAGCTGCGATATGGGAAAAGGTTTTGTGGTCAGATGAAACTAAGATAGAGCTTTTTGGCCAAAACTCAAAGTGCTATGTGTGGCGCAAACCTAACACTGCACATGCCTCAAGACATACCATCCCTACAGTGAAATATGGTGGTGGCAGCATCATGCTGTGGGGATGCTTCTCATCAGCAGGGACTGGGCATCGTGTTACAATTGAAGGAAGAATGGATGGAGCAAAATACAGGAAAATACTGCAAAAGAATCTGCTTCAGTCTACTAAAAAACTGAAGCTTGGGAGGAAATTTACCTTTCAGCAGGACAATGATCCCAAGCACAAGGCCAAAGCAACATTGGAGTGGCTGAAAAACAAAAAGGTGAATGTCCTACAGTGTCCCAGTCTCAATCCCATCAAGAATCTGTGGCACTATTTGAAAATTGTGATCCACAAGTGTCGTCCAAACAACCTGAACAACCTTGAGCAAATCTACCAAGAAGAATGGGCCAAAATCACTCCGACACTGTGTGCAAAGCTCCACACTGTGTGCAATTTCTTTCATTGGTGCAAACTGGGAGCTTCCACAGCACAGGGGTTGAATACTTATGCAAGCAAGATATTTCATTTTTCGTAAAAATATTTCCAAACATAAAATCAATGTCACCTTACAATAATTAATATTGAGTTAAAGTGTTTCAAAATAAAATATCGAACAAATGAAATTTCAGTGTACCATTTGTAATTCTGTAATATGAGAGAATTGGTCAGGGGTCTGAATACTTTTGCAAGGCACTGTGTGTGTGTGTGTGTGTGTGTGTGTGTGTGTGTGTGTGTGTGTGTGTGTATATATATATATATATATATATATATATATATATATATATATATATATACACACACACACACACACATACACATACACATACACATACACATACAGTACCAGTTAAATGTTTGAGTACACCTGCTTGAAACCAGGCTTTTCATGATTATCTATGCTTTCAACTGTATAGACTTGTCTATAAACACTTAATATTTCATTGTATGATATGTGTACTTATATTAGCTGATAATCATAAATGAATTGCATTCAAAAATTTAATTTTTAAATGAAAATGTAAATCTTGTTAATTTCAATGAAATGGTCACCCAAAAAAAGGGGATTTCAGTCTGAAACTCAAGTCAGTTAAAAGTCTGAAATGTGTATAACACGCTATTAGAACACTGGCCTAAGTATAAAAGTGTCTTTAGAACATAAGAACATAAGAAAGTTTACAAACGAGAGGAGGCCATTCGGCCCATCTTGCTCGTTTGGTTGTTAGTAGCTTATTGATCCCAAAATCTCATCAAGCAGCTTCTTGAAGGATCCCAGGGTGTCAGCTTCAACAACATTACTGGGGAGTTGATTCCAGACCCTCACAATTCTCTGTGTAAAAAAGTGTCTCCTATTTTCTGTTTTGAATGCCCCTCTGTCTAATCTCCATTTGTGACCCCTGGTCCTTGTTTCTTTTTTCAGGCTGAAAAAGTCCCTTGCGTCGACACTGTCAATACCTTTTAGAATTTTGAATGCTTGAATTAGGTCGCCACGTAGTCTTCTTTGTTCAAGACTGAACAGATTCAATTCTTTTAGCCTGTCTGCATATGACATGCCTTTTAAGCCCGGAATAATTCTGGTCGCTCTTCTTTGCACTCTTTCTAGAGCAGCAAAGATGTTCTCTGAGTTAACTAGCATGTTACCTAATTAACCTTTTGTCACCAATTATTGTTAACAGGTGAGGATCCATGATTACTATAAATATAGGTAGCACAGGCACAAGTCTGTCATTCCTGAATGTAAGGGAGCAAAAAATGGCAAAATACGCTCAGTTAAGCAAAAAATTACTTTAAATAATTAAGGTCAATCTTTAAGACAAATCGCAAGAACTTTGCAAATGTCTGTAACTGCTGTGGACAAGATAATCAAATGATTTTAAGAAACTGGCACTCATGGAGCGTGGTAACCAGTGGTGTACCACAGGGATCAGTATTAGGTCCTCTGCTATTCTTAATCTACATTAATGATTTAGATTCTGGTATAGTAAGCAAACTTGTTAAATTTGCAGACAACACAAAAATAGGAGGAGTGGCAAACACTGTTGCAGCAGCAAAGGTCATTCAAAATGATCTAGACAAGATTCAGAACTGGGCAGATACATGGCAAATGACATTTAATAGAGAAAAGTGTAAGGTACTGCACGCAGGAAATAAAAATGTACATTATAAATATCATATGGGAGATACTGAAATTGGAGAAGGAATCTATGAAAAAGACCTAGGATTTTTTGTTGACTCAGAAATGTCTTCATCTGGACAATGTGGGGAAGCTATAAAAAAGGCTAACAGGATGCTCGGATACATTGTGAAAAGTGTTGAATTTAAATCAAGGGAAATAATGTTAAAACCGTACAATGCACTAGTAAGACCTCATCTTGAATATTGTGTGCAGTTCTGGTCACCTCGCTATAAAAAAGATATTGTTGCTCTAGAAAGAGTGCAAAGAAGAGCGACCAGAATTATTCCGGGCTTAAAAGGCATGTCATATGCAGACAGGCTAAAAGAATTGAATCTGTTCAGTCTTGAACAAAGAAGACTACGTGGCGACCTAATTCAAGCATTCAAAATTCTAAAAGGTATTGACAGTGTCGACGCAAGGGACTTTTTCAGCCTGAAAAAAGAAACAAGGACCAGGGGTCACAAATGGAGTTTAGAAAAAGGGGCATTCAGAACAGAAAATAGGAGACACTTTTTTACACAGAGAATTGTGAGGGTCTGGAATCAACTCCCCAGTAATGCTGTTGAAGCATCAAGCAGCTTCTTGAAGGATCCCAGGATCAATAAGCTACTAACAACCAAACGAGCAAGATGGGCTGAATGGCCTCCTCTCGTTTGTAAACTTTCTTATGTTCTTATGTACTTCAGAGGCATGCCATTCCATCTGGATTATGGCTAGTTGGGCAGTCCTTCATTCCTCAGCAAGATAATGACCCGAAACACACTTCAAAGTTGTGGAAGAACTATCTGGCAAAGAAGGAAAGTGAAGGACAACTCAATCTAATGACCTGGTCTTCCCAGTCTCCAGACCTCAATCCCATAGAACTTGTATGGGACAAACTGGACAGAAGAGTCAAAGCAAAGCTACCCACAAGTGCCCTACATCTCTGGGAATTGCTGCAGAAGAGCTGGGAAGACATGTCGGGTGATTTCCTGCTGAAACTTATTAACCGAATGCCTTGTGTTTGTGAGGTTGTTATTAAGGCAAAGGGTGGCTATTTTGTGGAATCCACGATTTAAAGACAATTTTCATTTTTCTTGAACATTGCTTTGATACTGCTTATGTTTTGTTTTGTTTATTGTAACGTGTGTTTTCATTTTCAAGTACTTACAGAAATGTATCCGACGTAAAACATTGTCAATTGTGAAAAAAACCTTGTTTCCAGCAAGTGAACTCAAACTTTTGACCGGGATGCACCGAATCCAAGCTTTTGGGATTCGTCCGAATACCGAATCCATCTCAAAAGATTCGGCCGAATACAAGAACCGAATACCGAATCTACAAAATCTGTCAAGAAAACTGAAGGAATGAAAAACAGACTGGCAGCTTCTAACAAGGGACGTGCACAATCTATAGTTTTGTACCTTTTACTTAACAGTATTTTTATTACGAATGGAAATAGATCCCGGAATAAGATTTCAGTTTAAAACATACACAATTCACCGCTAGCCCCCTCCCCCACAACAAAAACATCAAAATACAGAACCGTTTACTTTACCTTTCAAGAAAGGACAGCTTCAGCTTTGCCATAAACCACTATTTTCTTTAATGATGTTTCAACCCGTGTCGTCTGATCTGACAGTAGGGTTGCCAACAGACTCCAGAACCTCGGGACACTTTAATTAAAGTAAGGTTTCGTAACTCACCTCTCTAAACTGCAATGCATTCAGTAAAATGAGTGTGAATTGTGCAAACTGTCGCTAAATTAATTGAATTGTTTTACTTAGTTGTTACCAAAAGCACACACATGCCTGCCAGGATCGTTTCCATCAATCAGACCTATGGAGCAGCTGATTGGCTTTCTGAGTCTCTGACTGGGCGGGACTGTGCGAGGCAAGAAATATTAAACAAATAGAAACTTTAACTGCTGTCACAAGGTGAGTGCCAAACTATCTATAATACTGGTGTTGCACTATTTTGATAGATATTGTTTACTGTATTAAAAAAAAAAAAATCAAGCAATACAATTAATGGTTGTTACGAGGCTCTCCGAATAGAATCGCCACCACAGTTAAACAATTAAATACATTTACTAAACTGCTGAAGCAATTCACACTCACTTTACATGTGGAATACATTGCAGTTTAGAGAAGGGAGTTAAAAAACCTGACCTGCCTTAAAATACCATGCCCAGTTTCTTTGTTCAATTTGTTACAGAAAATAACATATTATAAAAGAATAATTAGTTCTAATTAAAAACTATTACAAAATTCTTTACAGGTGTGTGTGTGTGCATTAGTTTGTATTACGTGCTGGACTGGGGTTGTCATGTAAAGAGCCAGAGTTGAGCAGTTATTTATTTACTTTTTGAGCAGAGGTGGGATAAAAATACCTTTACGTTTCTTTATTGAGAGCGGCGTTTAATCGACAGTGGCATCTATTTAAAAGCTGATATCTGAGTGAGGTGTTAATTTGAGGGTGGTGTTAATTCAAAGTAATACAGTATTATTATAGATGATAAAAGGAGAGAGAGAGTGGAGTGGTGGGAGAGAGGAGGGAGAGTCAGGGCTGTGCTGTATCAGGGTCCAGAGTCACAGTGGAAGAGGGAGAGAGGAATGAGAGTCAGGGCTGTGCTGTATCAGGGTCCAGAGTCACAGTGAAGAGGGAGGGCTGTGCTGTATCAGGGTCCAGAGTCACAGTGGAAGAGGGAGAGAGGAGTGAGTCAGGGCTGTGCTGTATCAGGGTCCAGAGTCACAGTGGAAGAGGGAGAGAGGAGTGAGAGTCAGGGCTGTGCTGTATCAGGGTCCAGAGTCACAGTGGAAGAGGGAGAGAGGAATGAGAGTCAGGGCTGTGCTGTATCAGGGTCCAGAGTCACAGTGGAAGAGGGAGAGAGGAGTGAGTCAGGGCTGTGCTGTATCAGGGTCCAGAGTCACAGTGGAAGAGGGAGAGAGGAGTGCGAGTCAGGGCTGTGCTGTATTAGGGTCCAGAGTTACACTGGAAGAGGGAGAGAGTAGTGAGAGTCAGGGCTGTGCTATATCAGGGTCCAGAGTCACAGAAGTATGACATAATAGTAATAGGAACACACATGAGTGGAAATAAAGAAATAGAGCTAGAGAGCATCATGAGCTGCTGTACATCAACAATGTGGACAGAATAGCTGCTAGTGGGGAAGGGGGGAGGGAAAGGGGGAGAGAGAGAGGAGTGAAGACAACAAAGGGAGAGGAAGAGAAAGGTACACTAGGAGAGGAAAAGAGAGGAATAAAGGGCATTAAAATAGGGGAGAAGAGCAGGGGATGTGAGGGACAGATGGAGAGGGTAACCAAGAGGGAGGGGAGAAAAAGGTAAAATAGAAGAGAGAGAGGCAGGAGAAGACAGGGAAAGGAAAAGAGATAGAGGGAAATAGAAACAGAGAGAGGGGTGGAGAAAGGAAGATGTGCTGATACTGTTAATAGGTGCTAAAGAATACACAAGAAAAATTGAACAGTGGGGGGGGGGTGAAAGAAAGAGAGGGCGGTGCATACTTATCTACACACAAACTTCATAGTCTGATCTCCTAATAATTTTTGTTGAAGAATGTCTGTACCAAGTTTCATATAAATCGGAAAAGCGGTTCTCCAGATGGGTAAAAGTGTGTAACCTATAGTACAGTATATACCTGTCACCTGGGATATGCATCCCCGTTGAGGATAACAGTAGAGGAGAAAGAGAAGGAAAGATGTAGGGAGTGGGGGATGCTGAGGAGGAGAAGGGGAGAGTATAGATTGAGAGAGAGTGAGACAGATAGAGAGAGAAAGAGGAGGGGAGGAACAGAGGAAGGAAAGCAAAAGAGAGAAAAATGGAGAAAATAAGGTCAGAGGACAATATTGAAAAAAATAGGTATGGGAGAAGGAGAGTGGATAACAGATCCACATTTTGAACCTTTTTAATCACTTGTGCTAAAGAATGCTTGTATCTAGTTTCATCACAATCGGATAAGTGGTTATCTAGATATACAGCTATAGCCAAATGTTTTGCATCACATAGAATATTAGGATTGAGACCCAATTAAAAAAAAACTATATAAACATAATTTAGATCTTTTATTTAACATCATGTAATCAAAGAAACTACAAAATTATATTGCAAAAGTCTACCGGATGCCATTGCAGTAGAACAGTATCTCATGTTAGATTTAGCCATGGCACATTGTGTCCATTTTTAGTTAAAAGTACAAAGCGTTATGTAATTCAATATGTTATGTAACATTATTCAGCAGGTTTCATTCTAAGCAATACTGGGTGATGCTAAACATTTAGCCATAGCTGCATGTAGTAGTATAGTGAGAAGGACACAGAGGACAGGGGATGAAGAGGGAGGGGAGAGGAGGGTAAGAGGGAGGTGAGAAGAGAAGGGGAGGGACCCTGAAGCTGCACAGCCCTGACTCTCACTCCTCCCTACCTTATCCTCATTCCACTCCACTCTCCTTTTATCATTTTATAATAATAATAATAATAATAATAATAATAATAATAATAATAATAATATACACTATGGAGTAGTTACACTAACCATCATTTACTATTTTAATATTGAGGTTATTTACTGTAGGTCACTGGTAATGTAATTTCAGTAACAGAGACTGTAACAATCAGGTGGGTGGAAAAATGTTCACATTCTCTAGTTTATTGGCAAAAGTAAATAGTGTTCTAAAGAAAGACTGCTGAAAAACTACCTAGTTTTATTTTGTATGCACCTGTACAAATTAAAACCATAAATGCTGAGCATTCGTCTCAGCTGCTGTCTGCCTTCTGTTGGCATCGTAGAGATCTTAAACTGGCCATGATGAATTCATGAACTATTATCTGAAAATGAAAGTGTTACTGTATCAACAAACACACGACTTACAATTGCTGTCGCCTGTACTGTATGTGTTACTGAAACCTCTTTTTCAACTTAATAACTACTGTTTTGATATTTGTATTCATACACCCCGATTCACACATCTACTGAACAATGAAACCAAACAAATTATTTATCAAATCTTCCATGTGAATCTGCACAAGCCGAAAACACACCATGAAAACCTCCAGTGTTTGTATCCAAATAAAATGCCCCCAGTACATTTCTGAGGCAGGTTTATTGTTCCTGCATGATACCTGGCCTGTGAGGATGGTGTAGTCAGTGTAATCAGTGTAATCAGTGTGGACTAGCTGTCAATAGATACAGTGTATCAGTATAGACTAGCTGTCAATAGATACAGTGTATCAGTGTAGACTAGCTGTCAATAGACAGATTATCAGTGTAGACTAGCTGTCAATAGATAAGAACATAAGAAAGTTTACAAACGAGAGGAGGCCATTTGGCCCATCTTGCTCATTTGGTTGTTAGTAGCTTATTGATCCCAGAATCTCATCAAGCAGTACTGAGGAGTTGATTCCAGACCCTCACGATTCTCTGTGTAAAAAAGTGCCTCCTATTTTCTGTTCTGAATGCCCTTTGTCTATCTTCATTTGTGACCCCTGGTCCTTGTTTCTTTTTTCAGGTCGAAAAAGTCCCTTGGGTTGACATTGTCAATACCTTTTAGAATTTTGAATGCTTGAATTAGGTTGCCACATAGTCTTCTTTGTTCAAGACTGAATAGATTCAATTCTTTTAGCCTGTCTGCATATGACATGCCTTTTAAACCCAGAATAATTCTGGTCGCTCTTCTTTGCTCTCTTTTAGAGCAGCAATATCCTTTTTGTAGCGAGGTGACCAGAACTGAACACAACATTCAAGATGAGGTCTTACTAATGCATTGTACAGTTTTAACATTACTTCCCTTGATTTAAACTCAACACTTATCATAATGTATCTGAGCATCTTGTTGGCCTTTTTAATAGCTTCCCCACATTGTCTAGATGAAGACATTTCTGAGTCAACAAAAACTCCTAGGTTTTTTTCATAGATTCCTTCTTTAATTTCAGTATCTTCCATATGATACTTCTAATGCACATTTTTATTTCCTGTGTGCAGCACCTTACACTTTTCTCTATTAAATGCCATTTGCCATGTGTCTGCCCAGTTCTGAATCTTGTCTAGATCATTTTGAATGACCTTTGCTGCTGCAACAGTGTTTGCCACTCCTCCTACATTTGTGTCATCTGCAAATTTAACAAGTTTGCTTACTATACGTCTAAAACGTTACAGCAAGTGTATAAATTATAAAAAATCCATCCCTTCACGACATCTGTTTATCATTGACAGACGGATGGTTTGGTGGACCGATTTACTCAGACCTTAAAGCAGATGCTGAGACATTTTGTATAACAAGAGCAGAAACATTGGGCATCGCTTCTTCCCTACCACCTTTTTGCAGTGAGAGAGGTGCCGCCAAGGCGAGTTCGACAAGGTTCTTCCCCTTCAAACTCTTGTATGGCCGACAGCCTCGCGGCATCCTCTATCTGTTGAGAGAGGGGTGGGTGGAGCACAAAGGCTTGTCCAAAAATGTAGTGAAGCATGTGCTCCTACTAAGAGATCTCCTGGATTGGGTCGGTTGTTTGGCCCAGGACAACCTTAAATCAGCTCAGCACTGGCAACAGCCGCATTACAATAAAAATGCACTAATTAGAATAGCAGGGGCCATATGAAGTGATTTGGGCTATAGAAAAGGTGAATTATGAAATTTGATAGCCCAATCGCCGTAATAAATGTGAAATTTATCATGTAAATGTATTACAGTTTTTTTATGATTGCTTTGACTCATTTTTCAATACAGCGACCCAATGTGAACAACTCTTAACAATAATGATAAACTGAGTGGTAAATGCAACCATTTAGATATATTTTGCCATCCCAACATACAACATGCATCACCTCTTAAAGGTGCCCTGTCAACCATTAGGACTCATGTCAAACGCTAACACTTATCTGGTAGAGTTCTTAACTATTTGATCACCTGGGAACAATTGGGGGTCATGATTGCAAATCGCTTTCTGTGTGTGAGAATGCAAGACAGTTTAATTGATAATGAGTTCATCCCTACAGAAAGCTCAGAGCTTGCTATTACTGTAGTTTTTTTCCCAACAGCAGTATTCGTGATTCTTATGTAAGACTCATTTATGTTATTGTGTTTCAAAGATTAAAAAGAAAATGTTTAAACAAAGTTTCTGATGTTTTGGACACATTATTTGGTTTTGGTGTCTTTATTGCCGCATGGTTGACTCCACTGCATTCATTTTGCAATGCAGACAGGATTCTGATCAGTAGTTTGGGTTTTGGTCATCTTTGGACTGCTACATAATATTTGATGCAATTGTGTAGAATATCACTGAATGCTTTCTGTACGTTATTTTTGCTCACTGTAATGTTGATCATTTGAATATGAGCAAATGACACTTTTAGACTTTGTTTTAATTTGAATTATTTTGTGTTTCACAGCATTATTTGCTAATGGGAGTTTTATTTAGCGATGCTTCAATGATTAAACTTCAGTGATCACAGCAGCTGATGTTTTGGTGCTATGGTTTGCTTTTGCATGATGTATTTATCTCATTTGAGACATCAGTATTCATTTTGCACTCTGCATGGGATTTAGACCCCAAAATGAGCAGCATCTTGTGTTAAGAGTTATGCATATTGGAACTCTGTATTGAAAAAGAGTCAAAGCAATTGTAAAAAAATGTATTCTTTTTGACGGTGGATGTTTGTTTAATTTTTTTTTTTTTTACTTAATTTGTATGGTGGATTACAAACTTGTTTGATTTTTGTGTTTTCTATTTCTCATATGTTTGTTATGCTATTGGACTATTTTTCTGGGACATTTATACCGGACTATTATTGGATCTTGTTTTTCTATTTACTTGTTGCATCTATAGGCTTACCAGTGCATCTTATTCCACCTTGGTTTTATGTGCACTGGTCGGCAGCTATCAGAGGTACTGTGGCTCATAAAATTGTTTAGGTAATATGTGTGTGTGTGTGTTAGGTAGATGGTTTTGAAATTAAATGTTTTGCACTCGAATGAACCTAGCAATCCTATTATTTGCTGTCTATCTGCCTTTCTGCCATCTACTTTTTATGTAATTTTAAAGGGTTTTTTGGTAGTAACTGATTCTTATTTTGGGAATGCTGTGATGGCCTTTTGGGTCAAAGGTAGATTGTTATATCTTGACACGCAGTTCTATTGGAAAAACTGGATTTTCAACATCAGAAGGGCTGTTCCACTTTAAAATCATGCCGTTAGGGCTACATGGTGCGCCCACAGCCAATCAGAGACTGATGAACCAGGTTTTACCCACATCGTGAATATGCAGCGGCATATATTGATGTGGTGATTTACAACTCCACCTTGTGAGAGCATTTGGCTAGGATTACAGCCGTCATTCCACCTCTAACGGTAGCCCGGCTGACAGCTAACTTGAGAAAATGAGCATTTGCCAAGAAAGAGACAAAATATTTGGGATTTTTAATGGGAAATTGAAGGGTGAGACCCACTGTCACCAAAATACAGTCTTTGGTTGATGTGGTGATCCCCAAAACCAAGTCTCAATGCATTAACTCATTGACCTGGAAAGGAAACGATGTGGCAGTGGCAGATTTGAGGGGTGGCTGCACTCATTTACCAAGGGGTCATGTGTGACGGCATAAAAGGAGATGGAGAGATACAGTCTGTGTCTTTGGTTTGTGTTGTTGAACCTAAAAGGACCCATGAGAGACCCAGTGAATATACGTATCATGAGTATTTTGTTTGTTTGTCTATAATTGTCTTGTTTGTTATTATTAGATGGCTAACACATTCTGCAGCTGCTATATCTCAGCAATATGTAGAGCACAAGAGATAACAATGGGAGTTCTGTAACATTTTAAACATATACATTGTTGCAGACTTTTTATTACACCATGAACTTATCAATACTATAAGGTGATAAAACCTGTATAACCTATATTATTATTATTATTATTATTATTATTATTATTATTATT
This sequence comes from Polyodon spathula, assembly GCF_017654505.1. Taxonomy (NCBI): domain Eukaryota; kingdom Metazoa; phylum Chordata; class Actinopteri; order Acipenseriformes; family Polyodontidae; genus Polyodon; species Polyodon spathula. The sequence goes on from NC_054586.1 coordinate 1,942,745, forward strand.
ATTATTATTATTATTTATTATTATAACAATGGCTAGTTGTGAGTTTGTTGAAAACACTAAAGGGTGTTTGTAACACTTAAACCAGATGGGAATTATAGTAATGAATAATAAATCAATAAGCATATCAGCCTCTAGCAAACAAGTAGTAAAGTGAACCAGTACCTGATGCAGCAAGAATTCATTCCCAGACTAGAAGCAAGAAAGAGCTGTCATTCATCTTCCCTGGGGATGCCAGCACAAGGTCTTTGTATTCCAACGTCCAGAAGAATGGATAGAGTTTCTCATTGGGATTAAATTCCATGTCAGTGAAAGCGTAGATGTGAGAGCCAGTATCCACATTGTAAAAGGAGAGCTGCCCTTCCTCATAATCCAGATACACTCCCAGCTTCTGGGGCTTCAGGCTCAGGGGGAGGGGGGTCTGGGGGTCAGTGAGAGCAATGAACTCCTCTTTATCTTCATCTCCATCCCACCCCACAGTCCAGTAACCGTGCTGAGGGGTTGTGCTGAACTTCCCCTTCCTCAGGGCAGACCCTCTGCTGACTCCTAATCTCCAGAATGTGTTCACTCCCACCCCCAGCTCCCAGTAGTGGCTCCCTGAGGTGAAGCCCTCCCTGCCCAGCACACAGCGCCTGGAATCAAATCTCTGGGGGTTGTTATGATCCTGCCTTTTCCTTCTCTCTTGTTTCTCATCCACAGGCAGGGTGAGCCAGGGGTGTGCTGTATCGAGGTCCAGAGTCAAACTGTCAACTGTGAAGAAGAGAGGAGACAATAAGAAGAAGAAGAAGAAGAAGAAGAAGAAGAAGAAGAAGAAGAAGAAGAAGAAGAAGAAGAACATAAGAAAGTTTACAAACGAGAGGAGGCCATTCGGCCCATCTTGCTCGTTTGGTTGTTAGTAGCTTATTGATCCCAAAATCTCATCAAGCAGCTTCTTGAAGGATCCCAGGGTGTCAGCTTCAACAACATTACTGGGGAGTTGATTCCAGACCCTCACAATTCTCTGTGTAAAAAAGTGTCTCCTATTTTCTGTTCTGAATGCCCCTTTTTAAACTCCATTTGTGACCCCTGGTCCTTGTTTCTTTTTTCAGGCTGAAAAAGTCCCTTGGGTCGACATTGTCAATACCTTTTAGAATTTTGAATGCTTGAATTAGGTCGCCACGTAGTCTTCTTTGTTCAAGACTGAACAGATTCAATTCTTTTAGCCTGTCTGCATATGACATGCCTTTTAAGCCCGGAATAATTCTGGTCGCTCTTCTTTGCACTCTTTCTAGAGCAGCAATATCTTTTTTATAGCGAGGTGACCAGAACTACTAGTGCTTACTAGTGCGTTGTACAGTTTTAATATTACTTCCCTTGATTTAAATTCAACACTTTTCACAATGTATCCGAGCATCTTGTTAGCCTTTTTTATAGCTTCCCCACATTGTCTAGATGAAGACATTTCTGAGTCAACAAAAACTCCTAGGTCTTTTTCATAGATTCCTTCTCCAATTTCAATATCTCCCATATGATATTTATAATATACATTTTTATTTCCTGCGTGCAGTACCTTACACTTTTCTCTATTAAATGTCATTTGCCATGTGTCTGCCCAGTTCTGAATCTTGTCTAGATCATTTTGAATGACCTTTGCTGCTGCAACAGTGTTTGCCACTCCTCCTACTTTTGTGTCGTCTGCAAATTTAACAAGTTTGCTTACTATACCAGAATCTAAATCATTAATGTAGATTAGGAATAGCAGAGGACCTAATACTGATCCCTGTGGTACACCGCTGGTTACCACACTCCATTCTGAGGTTTTTCCTCTAATCAGTACTTTCTGTTTTCTACATGTTAACCACTCCCTAATCCATGTACATGTGTTTCCTTGAATCCCAACTGCATTCAGTTTGAGAATTAATCTTTTGTGCGGGACTTTGACAAAATGTTGACTGTCTCCCAGTACCCTGTTACCATATAGGTAATTTTTCATTTTGGATCTTATTCTAGTTTCCATAAGTTTGCATATAATAGAAGTCAGGCTTACTGGTCTGTAGTTACCTGGTTCAGTTTTGTTTCCCTTTTTGTGGATCGGTATTACGTTTGCAATTTTCCAGTCTGTCGGTACCACCCCTGTGTCAAGAGACTGCTGCATGATCTTGGTTAGCGGTTTGTAAATTACTTCTTTCATTTCTTTGAGTACTACTGGGAGGATCTCATCCGGCCCAGGGGATTTGTTTATTTTAAGAGCTCCTAGTCCCTTTAACACTTCTGCCTCAGTTATGCTAAAGTTATTTAAAACTGGATAGGAACTGGATGACATGTGGGGCATGTTGTCAGTATCTTCCTTTGTAAAAACTTGTGAAAAGTAATCATTTAACATATTTGCTATTTTTTTTTCTTCATCTACGATTTTGCCATTTGTATCTCTTAAACATTTAATCTCCTCTTTGAATGTTCTCTTGCTGTTGTAATATTGGAAAAACATTTTGGAATTGGTTTTAGCTCCCTTAGCAATGTTTATTTCTATTTCTCTCTTGGCCTTTCTAACTTCCTTTTTGACTTGCGTTTGCAGTTCTGTGTACTCTTTCTGCGTACTTTCTTTTTGGTCCTTTTTTAATGCTCTGTAAAGTGCCTTTTTTCGCTGAATATTTTTTTTAATTGATCTATTAAACCATTTTGGCAATTTAGTTTTACATTTAGATTTGTCTACTTTAGGGATATAATTGTTTTGTGCCTCTAGTACTACATTTTTGAAGAACAACCATCCTTCTTCTGTGGGTGTTTTCTCTATTTTACTCCAATCTACTTCTGTTAGTCTCTGTTTCATACCTTCATAGTTTGCTTTTTTAAAATTGTAAACCTTAGCTTTAGTCATTACTTTTGGGGATTTAAAAAACACTTCAAATGAGACCATGTTGTGGTCTGAGTTTGCCAGTGGTTCTCTGACCTCTGTTTTAGTTATTCTATCTTCGTTATTTGAAAAGACTAAATCAAGGCATGCCTCCCCTCTAGTGGGTGCCTTCACAAATTGTGTTAGGAAGCAGTCATTTGTCATTTCCACCATTTCTATTTCATCCTTCGCGCTACCCACCGGGTTTTCCCATTTTATTTGGGGGAAGTTGAAATCCTCCATTAGTATGGCTTCTCCTTTGCTACACACATTTCTAATGTCATTGTATAACAGATTATTGTGCTCACCGTCTGAATCTGGCGGTCTATAGCATGCTCCTATTATTATGCCTTTTGAATTTTTGTCCGTTATTCTGACCCATATTGATTCGGTTTTATTTTCTTTGTCCAGGTTTAACACCTGGGCTTCAAGACTGTTTCTTATGTATAGCGCTACCCCTCCTCCTCTTCTGTCCTGCCTGTCTTTCCTATACAGTGTATACCCACAAATATTATATTCGTCCCCATCACTCTCAGATAACCACGTTTCTGTAACACCTATCACATCATAGTTACCTGTTAGTGCAGTAGCTTCAAGTTCTAGAATTTTGTTTCTGATACTTCTAGCATTTAGATAAATACATTTAATGGTTGTCTTACCTGAGTTGTTGTTCTTGTTTTGATGCGGTCTCCCTTCTGTTTTTTTGTTGATTTCTCCCCCCTTCCTTTCTAGTTTAAATGCTTCCGAACCTGTTTATAGTGTGTTCTCTGTATAAATTAAATGGCCAGAGGTTAAAGCAAAGTGGCAGCGAAATGTTTTTTTTTTTTTACTGGACTCCAGCAAAGAAATAAAAAGAATGCAGATATTTACCAAAAATAATACAGTTTACTCAAAGTGTTCTGTCTCTATACAGTAGAAACTTAGAATTGCATGACTCAGTGTGGCATTCATATTAGGTCAATGCCATGGTCACCAGCACCTTTAGCATGCAGGGCCGAGATGAACCTGCTAACATGAAGGCACTTTTTATTATAGATGTAAACACAGTGAGTGAGACGGGGCTCCTTGCTGTTCTCCCCCCCTCCCCCCCCCCCCCCCCCCCCCCCCCCCACTGAAGAGACACATACCTGCTGAGCCGAGGATCCACTTCCATTCTAGAACACAGAAATAAAGAGAGCATTATTTTGCAACTCTCTACAGTTCAGAAGATGTGTAGCACACACTAACCAGCAGGGCTGTGCTGGGGTGAGTCAGGCTGTGTAATTCCACACACTCTACATACCTGATTTAAGGGTGTGGCTCACAGACTCTGAAAGAAGAGAGCTGGATTACTTTCTGAACACTGAGGTGCACACTATTGTGAAGAGTTGCAGTAAAAACATTCAAAGGTTTCCATTTCAATAACATTCGTCACAAGGTATGTGTCACTCAAAAAATAGCAACAATGGTGCCACTCATACAAGAGTCATGCTTGTTCTGACAACCCCCCACCTCCCCAATTGCCAGCACACATCTCTCCAGAGAAATGAACTCTTCTGTCACCTTCCTGATAGCCAGCACACATCTCTCAAGAAAAATGAACTCCTGTCACCTCCCTGATAGCCAGCACACATCTCTCCAGAGAAATGAACTCCTCTGTCACCTTCTTGATAGCCAGCACACATCTCTCAAGAAAAATGAACTCCTGTCACCTCCCTGATAGCCAGCACACATCTCTCAAGAAAAGTGAACCCCTGATCCAGTGATAGGAGAGTTAGCCAGTTTGGTTGTGAACTCTGCTTCCCCAATGGATGTGATAGTGGATAAGGCATGAGAAATCTGGTCCTGTAAAATAGGGAGTTTCCATAGGAAAGACGCAGCAGCTGCAGATATGACTTATGCAGTAGCAAGCGAGGAGCCGTCCCTGCAGATAGAGGGGTCAGAACTGCCAGTCACTAAAACAAATAAACAACAGTACCAGGTAAGCAAGGCGAGGCTTCAGCAGTCCAAAAATAATTACAGTAACGTTCAGCCGGCAAGAACCAAGCTAGCCAGCTATTGGGGTAATAACAAAGAACGCTGTAAGAACAGAAATAACGGGGGTAAGTTAAAAATAAGTGAGGTGAGGTTTATGTTGTTGTTCTTGAACTTCAGAAATAAAGTTCCTAAATGAAAAGAGGGATGATGTAGGACATATTCCCTGAATATGATAATACATGAACGTGTATTAGAAATCATTCTGACACAAGGAAGACATAAACTAGCAATGTCCTGGTGGAAAAGGACATTAAAACATAAAAGGACTGGGAGTTTAAAGAGGCAAGATACACAAATGACCTCATGAAAGAGCTAATCAGAGTGAGAAAGACTATAAATATCTAAGCGGAATTGAACATTTTGCGTTCCACATCAAATG